>NC_090266.1:1137611421-1137916143 GCF_040414725.1 Anabrus simplex
AATTGATGTCATATGGCGGCGAGTTAGAGATAGTAGACTGAACCATGGTTTCTGTGGGATGTGTCTCTGGATAGCGGCGTAATGCTTGCCTTTGATGCGTTGAGTTGTTGCCCAGTAATTTGACCATTCTTTGTAAGCCTGTTCCTTGATGTGGCTTTGGAAGTCCGTGTATGGTAGGCGTAGTGCTTGGAACTGGCCTTCTGTAATGCTCTGCTTTGCCAGTTGGTCTACGGTTTCATTGTGTATAATTCCAGTGTGACCTTTGATCCACATAAGATGAACTTCTTTTCCGTTTTCCTTACCTTGGTATATGCAACTTCAGTTTGCACTTTGATCCGCAAACGAACACTCCGGGAGACGCACTCGTTCTGCAGCTATACTTGTCAGTGTAGATACAACATGCCACCGTCTTCATGGCACTAGCAGGCAACTGCTGAGTTTTGCATGGAGAAGTCTAAGACCACTGTTTTGTAAGGAACGATCTATATTATAAGGTCCGACTCGTTGTCTGAATGGTCAGCATACTGGCCTTCCGTTCAGAGGGTCCCGGGTTCAATTCCCGGCCGGGACGGGGATTTTAACCTTAATTGGTTAACTCCAATGGCTCGGGGGCTGGATGTGTGCGGCGTATTCAAAATAGGAAATCATCCTAGGTAGGGCCCTCATCTTCACAGACATGCAGGTCGCCTAATAGGTCGTCTACTAGAAAAAGACCTGCACCAGGCCTCTCCGGAGGCCATACGCCATTATTATATTCTAAGAATATTTTCGTGCGGTTCAGAGCGTTCGAGGTCAAGAGTGCCACTTGTGAGACTACGAAATCATAGATATTCTGAACATGAACCACGTATCTGCCATGTGAGGTAGTACTGCGTGCATTGGTTGAGGAGGTTTGGTCAAGGAGCAAGAATACCAAATCTCTACACCAAGAAGAGTGGAGGTTTGGTCTTGTAGCAAGAGCACCAAATCTCTACACCAAGAAGAGTGGAGGTTTGGTCATGTAGCAAGAATACCAAATCTCTACACCAAGAAGAGTGGAGGTTTGGTCATGTAGCAAGAATACCAAGAAAAGGACAGACTAAGTGAAGTAAATAAAAGTAAAGGAGTGTGATGTATTTTCAGTGTGAAGACAGCATTAACACCCGGTCCCCGAGCCAATGGAATGAACCATCCGCGGTTTAAATCCGACTGTCTGCCTGGCAATCGAATCCAGGCCCCTTCGGGCCAAAGGTCAGATCTCTACCACTCAGCCAAGGAACCAGACAATATACATGTTGAGGAGTGATTATGTTCCGGCCCCGCGGTCTACGGACAGTATGCATGATTCTTACCCGGATGCCCCGGGTTTGATTCTGGGCCAGATCAGAGATTTTTACCTCAATCCGAGGGCAGGTTCGAGGTCACATGTGGGAACAATTGAGGAGCTATACGACGGTGAGATAACGGACCAAGGACCAGAAAGCCAAGAACAATGGCCGAGAGAAATAGTCTAGCTGACCACACGTTACCTCGTAATGCTGCAGAGTAGCGGTCGCTCGGTAGTCGAAGGCCGATCAGGGCTGTAGTGCCATGGTGTTTCGTTTGATTTCTGGACTGATTATTTCAGATTGAGTGGTTGTAACAACCTTGCAACAGTCCTATTTACTTGCATCGTGAGTGAAATCCCACAGCCCGCGGTATTTTATAGTCTGTTCTGACGCGTGATTTCGTATTAACATCGGCTGGATTGAATGTGATCTTGTGGAAGGCACGTCTTATTTTCCTAGAAATGAAATGATTATCTATTTGAAAGATGGCTAGCCATGAAACTCGAACTCGCCTGTCTTCTGAGTTCACGAGTATTCGTGACACTGGACAGCACCTTAACATTCTGAGTCCCCACAATTTGGTGCATGTTGGATATGAACAGCAAATCGCACGATTTCACTTACCACCACCGTACATGTACAGACATCGTCAGCAATGGCCGGACAATGTAAACACATGTACTACGCCTATCTGTTGAAGGTTGCCGGTTGATTAAAGTTTCCAAGCGACAGGTTCTAGTACGTGCGAGAAGACATGTGACATGGTGGTACATTACTAACCGCTGTAGTCGTCATGATTCTAAATGTAAGCATGCAAGCGTGCATGTTTTGTGTCGTAAATGTGCCGTATGCCATTTTGTGGGATCGAGTTCCACGTCTGTTTCACTTGATCAGTCATATCCACAACGGTTAATACTGGTATTGGATAACGCTGGATTTGTCGCCCCAAAATGTCCCATACGTGCTCAATGGGCGAAAGGTCTAGTGATGTCGCAGCCCAAGGTAAATGGTCAACACTCTGAAATGCACGTTGAGTGACAGCAGCGGTATGAGGACGAGCATTATCCTGTTAGAAACCACCCCCTTGAATACTGCGAATGAATGGCAGCACAACCAGTCACTCCCAATTCTGACGTACAAATCCGCTGTCAACGTTCTTGGGATAACGACGAAAGTGCTCCTGCTGTCAAAGGAAATCGGTCCCCAAACCATAACTCCTGGTGTAGAGCCAGTGTGTCGACGCCGCAGACAGCTTTGTTCCCAGCACCCATTTGGCCTCCTCCTTACCAAACTACGGCCATCACTAGCACCAAGACAGAAACCGCTCTCATCTGAGAATACAACAGATCTCCACTCCACCCTCCAATGATCTCTGACTTGACACAACTGAAGTCGCAGATAGCAGTAATTCGGAGGTAGTGGCATGAATGCTACAGGATACCTCCCTTGGAGCTGTCCCTCAAGTAACCGTAGTTCGCAGTGTCACTTTGGTGCCAACTGAAGCTCTAATGGCTGCTGAAGATGCAGTACGATCCACAAGAGGCATACGGCAAATATGGCGCTCTTCCCTCTCCGTAGTGGCCCGTGTGCCTTCTCCCGTGAGCAGCAAATCGCAGGATTTCACTTAACACCACCGTACATGTACAGAAATCGTCAGAGATGGCCGGACAATGTAAACACAGGTACAATAAATATAAATTTATATTCACTTAAGAAAATGGAAATTGCAACACCATGAAGGCATTGGTCGTTTGTGTTGATTTTCAACATGTGGAACGATGCCATATAGGTATGTATACGATCAAAGTTTCAGACCAATTGTATTGTTGCTACAGGTCTCCCCACGTGATTGGTCGCGGAGGAATCAACTCCAGTATACGGACTCTGGTGTAGCGTAGTTGACTTGAAGTCTGTGCAGTGAAGTGTTCCCCGTCAAACATGCCTCGACGAAAGAGAAGAGCACACTATCAACAACTGTCGCCGTTTGAGAGGGATCGGATATTTGGGCTGTGTGAGGCTGGATTATCGCTAAGGACTGTCGCTGCACGTGTTGGCCGACAGGCATCTACGGTACAACGTGTATGGCAGCAGTGGTCAAATGAAGGTACCCACACTCGTAGGCCTGGCACAGGCCCAGCGCGACAGACAACTGTGAGAGAGGATCGCCGCATCATTCGGATGGCCCGGATGGAACCCCATGCAACAGCAGCGAACATTCGAGCAGCTGTGGCACCCCACGTTACACAACAAACAGTTGGTAATCGCCTGCGTGCAGCTGGCTTACGAGCCCGTGTCCCTGCAGAAGGTGTTCCATTGACCCCACAACAGCGACGTGCAAGGCTGGCCTGGTGTCGAGAAAGATCGACGTGGGTCGACGAATGGCATAGGGTCGTCTTTAGTGATGAATCGCGTTTCTGTCTTGCCCTCAGTGATCGCCGGAATCGTGTGCGCCGACGTACCGCGGAGAGGAGCCGCCCAGATCTTATTGTCGAGAGGCACACAGGGCCAACACCAAGCATTATGGTCTGGGGAGCTATTGGCTTTAACGTGAAATCGCAATTAGTGCTTGTTGAGGGCACTATGACTGCTCGACAGTACGTTGATAGGGTATTCAATCCAGTGGCTGTCCCTATGATGGCGAACATTACTAATGTGATGTTTCAGCAGGACAATGCCCGAGTTCACACTGCACGCATCTCCAGAGAAGCTCTCAACGACATCACAACCATAGAATGCCCCGCCAGGTCCCCGGACCTCAGTCCTCTTGAGTATGCGTGGGACATGATGGGTCGACAACTGGCCAACCGTCCTCAGCCACCCACAACTCTGGAACAACTGACCCGTGCAGTGCAGCAAGCATGGGCCACAATTCCTCAGGAAGCGATCCAGGGCCTTATTGACTCCATGCCTCGACGAATTCATCAATGTATTGCAGCTCGTGGTGGGCACATCCTGTATTGATTGTTGTCCAAACTTGCAGTGAAAGGGGCCTGAAAATGTAATCATCGAATCACAACCAAACACTCGTCCTGCATGTTCAATTGCAGCAATGTAGCACCACTCCTTCTGGGTGTTGCAATTTCCATTTTCTTCAGTGCATTTCTAAAAAGGAACTATCAGCCGGGCTGAGTGACTCAGATGGTTGAGGCGCTGGCCTTCTGACCCCAACTTGGCAGGTTCGACCGGTGGTATGTGAAGGTGCTCAAAAACGTCAGCCTCATGTCGGTAGATTTACAGGCACGTAAAATAACTCCTACGGGACTAAATGCCGGCACCTCGGCGTCTCCGAAAACCGTAAAAGTAGTTAGTGGGACGTAAAGTCAATAACATTATTTAAAAGGAACTATCATAACTTAAATATTTTCAAGCAGATAAAATTAAATTGTAAACGCTGATTTTAGTATATATATATAAATAAATACATAAATAAAAATAATAGTGCCTCCGTGACTCAGGTGGCAGCGCGCCGGCCTCTCACCGCTGGGTCCCGTGGTTCAAATCCCGATCACTCCATGTGAGATTTGTGCTGGACAAAGCGGAGGCGGGACAGGATTTTCTCCGAGTACTCCGGTTTTCCCTGTCATATTTCATTCCAGCAACACTCTCCAATAGCATTTCGTTTCATCTGTCATTCATCAATCATTGCCCGAGTGGAGTGCGACAGGCTTCGGCAGCCGCCACAATTCCTATCCTCGCCGCTAGACTGGGGGTTTCATTCATTCCATTCCTGACCCGGAAACAGGAAACAGGAAACAGGCTGTGCATTTTCAAATAAATAAATAAATAAATAAATAAATAAATAAATAATAAACATTATTTACACCACCCTAAAGGAAAATAAAACGACAAACATACAAAACTTATAGCATTATTCTTGACGAACATAAAACAATATAATTGAAGGGCATCAATAGATTTTGAACAGAGCTTGGACGCCTACTGCTGGTCTTCTGAGCTCACGTTGGCAGATTCGATCCCGGCTCAGTCCGGCGGTATTGAAAGTGCTCAAATACGCCGTGTCGGTAGATTTACTGGCACGATAATGAACTCCCGAGGGACAAAATTCCGACACCTTACTGAACGAGGAAGAGTCGAAACCTTGCCGCCTGCAGCATGCAGGCGAATCTGTATTTCTTTTACATCGACCAACCATCGCTGATTATGCTTGTATAACTAAACTTGATTTGCAACATCGCACAACCATTGTATTACCACCTCATTCCAAGAGGAATCTGATGCTGGATATATTAAACAGGGGGAGGGACAGCAGTTTATTCAGGTATTTTTGTATTAACTAAGCTGGAGAACGTAGCGTCAGCATGTAATTCCAGCAGTGGAGAGAAAGCTTGTATAGAAATCTTTTAATTTCATTCATCGTAATGAGAGCTACATTACCCACTATACATCACCATTCCTACTTGAATGTGTAGAGGCATATTCCATGGTTTTCTGGAAACCAAAATCTAAAAGGCTCGATCCCGCACCACAACGATTTTCGGTGGCTAATCAAGGGCGTTAATTTTCCCCTGGTCTTCACTCTAGGCAAATGAATTATTTGGATCCACAAAACGAATTGCCTTCGCGGTTCGAGCTGTGCAGATGTAAACTTGCATTCGAGATATGATCGATTTGATCCCCACCTTTGGCAGCCCTGAATGTAGTTTTCCGTGGTTTCATATTTTCACATCAGGCAAGTGTACCTTACGTACGTATATGTACACCTCCATTTCATTTCCCAGCTTAAGTTGAAATGATTCCTGTTATGCGGGTACTAGACCCTTCCCTCCCTACCCTGTACCAGTAAATTTACTATTCACTCATTACCAACAGTTAATAATACCACAGCCACACTGTTATCAAGGTAGACTTCCCATTAACCAACAACACCGCGACGATAAGAAGCGGAAAAAGAACCCGAAACAACCCAATACCTATGTGTGTGTGTTTTTTCCCCATACCTAAAATTTGCAATTAGAGGGGATAACACTGTAGTACGTCTGAGATCTACGGATCAAAATCAATGAAGCGACAAGTCTGTTAGTACGTACTATTAATTTTAATGTGCAGTCAAACGAATATCACATTGAAAATGAAAGTCCACAGCCTGTTTCCAGTCATTAAAACGGATCAGGAATGTAATGAAAGAAGCCCCCACTTAGCGGAGTGGACAGGAATTGTGCCGGCTGCCGAGGCTTGTCGCACTCTTCTGGGGCTATGATTAATGACTGACAGATGAAATGGTATTGGAGAGAGTTGCTGAAAAGAACGATGACAGGGAAATTCGGAGTACCCGGAGAAAAACCTGCCCCGACTCCGCTTTGTTCAGCAAAAATCTCACATGGAGTGACCGGGATTTGAACCAAGGGATCCAGCTGTGAGAGGCCAGCGTGCTGCCGCCTGAGCCATGGAGACTCCCAAAAGAATATCACACTGAAGTTCATAATTTACCTTAAAATTCCAAATATGACGTCGGAAACTGGAAATGAATACATGTGATTTTTTGCGTATGGTTTAATGTCACAATAACACATATTATACAAGATATTGGCGACTGTAAAATGAGAACGGACGACTGGGAAGTTAGTGAAGGGGTCCTCAATTATTGTTCAACCGTAGCATTCATCTGGTGTGAAAATGGGAAACCATCTACAGGGCGCCGACGGCGAGTTCTAACACACAGTCTACCGAATGCAACTTACAGCTACATAACCCATACCAGGAAGCCAAATCACTCAGTAATTAATCTGTCTTAATTACTCCAACTTCAACTCTTCCTAAATATGTCAAACACAACATAACAAAAATCAGTTTAACGTATTATGGAGTTTAATTAGAACGCGTATCTCCCATTCATTAACCTTCAGAACTGTGTCCGATGATACGAATACAATAAAACGACTCTGAAAGTACAGCAGATGAGATACCGGTATCATCGAAAACTATCTTCGTGCAGATATCCCGCGAGCTACTTTCTCCGCATCCTCTCACATACACTCCAGACCAGGAGTAGAATACAACCTCATTTACGATCTCGATTCTAACCACATATAATTACAGATACATGACAGTTTATAAACCACAGACAGACTTTTACGCTGCATTCACAATTTAACGCTTATAGAAATGATACAAACTTTCAACTACGAAGTCGCTGCGATAGCAACCCCTAAAACGTCTACGTGTAATATTCAATAACTGATGTGAAAAATAGAATAGCACAGTAAAATATGTATAAGACAAGGGATAAATAAATGTACTCACTTTTTTCAGTTACTTGTTATCTTCACTAGCTACTTCTGCTACGTTTGCAGCAGACTGGACTCGAAAGGCCTGTAGATCATGTGTGCTCCTCTGTCGAGGTGACCAAGCTCTGGAACAAAGAGTATTAGTTTACAATAGAGCTTTTAAGAACTTCAAAGGTTGTGAAAAATGCAAAGATTGGTTTCATCCAAATGCCCAAACATAACTAATACAGAATTATTGGAAAAGCAAATTAAAAAGTTATCTGGCAGTCTCTTGAATGATTTTATTAGTATATATTTAATAACTGATTAGAAACGTAGGAACCGGGCGAGTTGGCTGTGCGCGTAGAGGCGCGCGGCTGCGAGCTTGCATCCGGGAGATAGTAGGTTCGAATCCCACTATCGGCAGCCCTGAAGATGGTTTTCCGTGGTTTCCCATTTTCACACCAGGCAAATGCTGGGGCTGTACCTTAATTAAGGCCACGGCCGCTTCCTTCCAACTCGTAGGCCTTTCCTATCCCATCGTCGCCATAAGACCTATCTGTGTCGGTGCGACGTAAAGCCCATAGCAAAAAAAAAAAAAAAGAAACGTAGGAGACTCAAGTAACTGGGTCATGTAACTCAAACAGAAGGGCACAGAATCCCAAAACTTGTTCTAGGTGCAAAACCAAACAAGAGCAATATTGCAAGGAGGAAGTTAAATCAAACCTAGAAGAAAAGCAAAAGACGACATTAGGGAAATCATGTATTTATTATACTTTCCGACAATCCGAACTAACTGAGAGTTCACTTTCGTAGCAGAGCGCGTTAAGTGAGCTGTGCCAATGATAAATTGTAGGTTCAAATCCTGCACAGACAGTAGCTATCTTGATTTACTCCGAATTCGTCATAAATATTCTACGATGATAATAATAATAATAATAATAATAATAATAATAATAATAATAATAATAATAATAATAATAATAATAATAATTTAGGGCCTCCGCTTTCGGACTTGCGGGCCAATGTCAAAGTTTGGATTGCATTGCTACCCAGCTGCAACTCAACTAAACTATTATTAAAGCTAAATTAACGCTTGGACGTTGACTATCACTTTTTCCCAAACTTCAAAGTCTATTACAACTGTTACCTCGGTCGAGATCGAATCGGTAGCTTAGGAAACTTTTGAGGAAGAACGCAATTTTAAAACCTGGGGCACCTATCACCGTAATTCCTAGATCCACATAATTAAAGTTAAAGTCGCTACGCACACCGTTTATTTTTTGGCTACGTCACATTAACACATACAGGTTTCCAGCTACACTGGAATGGGATAAGGCTAAGCTAGACTGGGAAGGTAGCAGGCGTGATCACAACTCCGGCATTTGACTGGTATGAAAATGAGATTCCGGTACCATCGAAAACGATCTTAAAGACTGCCGACGGTTGGGTTCCAAACCACTATCTCTCGAATGAAAGCTTAGAACTACACAGCACCTGCCGCACAGCCAACTCACTCGGTCATAATAATTCAGAAACGAGTATAAAGAGATTTTTTTTAACCAGGGAATCTTCTGGTAGACGGGTCAAAGATTTGTTTCTTTCTTATTGTACCGTACGTAATGCCGGCTTGCGGTGTAGGGGTAGCGTGCCTGCCTCTTACCCGGAGGAGCCGGGTTCAATTCCCGGCCAGGCCAGGAATCCAAGGACTGGTTCGAGGTCCACTCAGCCTATGTAATTACGCTATCTGACGATGAGATAGCGGCCCCGGTCTAGAAAGCCAAGAATAACGGCCGTGAGGATCCGTCGTGCTGACCACATGACACCTCGTAATCTGCAGGCCTTCGGGCTGAGTAGCGGTCGCATCGGAGTTGTTGCGGCATCGGGGTTGAGGTGAGTACCGTACGAGATATAGCCAGTCCCTGTTATGAATGGTGTTTGGTGCATGCATTTCAGTGGGCTTGGCAGATTGATATGTAACAGTAACTTCTGACCCGGTAAGGAAGGCAACGGGAAACTATCTCGCTCCTCATTTTCCTAGTATGCCTCTTCAGTGACGCCTAAGCAATCTATGAGAGCTGATGGCGGAGCTGTTGAGGATCAAACCAGCCTTCGGGCTGAACACTCAACAAAACATAGTGCTTGAAGGCGACCCTTGGAACATGAATTTCCCAAAGCCACTGAGCCAGATATCCGAGCATTCTCGAGAAAATCGGCTCTGACAAATTCCAAGTGCGTTATTTCAACTAAACTTTAACGGTGTGACATTCGAGAGCCCAATGAGTAACGAGGTATCGATGGTTCAAATCCGACTGTGAGCACCGTTTTCATTTTACCTTATCTTATGTTTCATTCTAGAGGGGCTGCCTGGCCGAGGCGGTAAAAGGCGTGCTCGGTTCGCCCGGAAGGACGTGGGTTCGAATCCCCGTCAGGAAGTCGTAAAATTTAAGAAACGAGATTTCCACTTCCGGAGGTGCATATGGCCCTGAGGTTCACTCAGTCTACACCAGAAATGAGTACCAGGTTAATTCCTGGGGGCAAAGGCGGCCGGGCGTAAAGCTAACCACTCTACCCCATCACGTGCCGAGGTTAACAATGGTGGAAGCCTTTACCTTCCACTCCTCCAAGGCCCTTCATGGCCTGTACGGAGGTGAATTTGCTATTTGCTATGTTTCATTCTAAGTAGATTCTAGGCAAAAATATGTGTAATGGTTTTCAATATATGGCCACAAAAGTGAAAAACAGCGGGTAAGAAATGAAACATGTTTTCGTATATATCTCCATAGTGGCTCAAAGCAAAAATTAAAAGCTAAAGTAATATCATAATGAACAGTGTTGTTACCATTTTCTTTAATTGCTAAGTGCATCTTATTGTTTTTCCATTTGAGCTGCAGTTTCACATCAATGTTTTACATCAGGCACCCTGCATAAACGCCGCGTTTTCGCAGCTGAAAGGTTCCTTCAAAATAACTGTCGGTAAATAAACCTCATTTACGTTTGTAAAAATTTCCCTGTAATCTCACAGTTTTGTATCGACCCACGCCTACCTAATAATGTTACTAAACATCGGGGAGGCCAGTTGGTTACGTACAACGGACTGATCTTTTATACAATCCTCTCAGGTGTTGATTTCGTGTGCTCATTCAATTACGTACGAGCAATTCTGCAGATACTTTATGAAGTTCTTCACCTGTCATCACTGCTCATGTCCCGTGCCGAGTGTCTTCGCTCTCTCGCTTGACTGCGACATACGCTTAGTACAATCACGATCATTAGAATTTCGGATAATAATTGGTCGTAGATTTTAGCCAACCCTGAGCATGGAGAAGAAACTAGCAGGGCAACGTCACATGCGTCCGTCTTCCAGGAAGTGTGGCTTGTGCCGTCACACACTCACAAGATACTCGTAAGTCACTGCTATTCGATTGGCATTTTCTCGGGAAATGATTAAGATATTTCAATTATTAAATATCTAGCTGTACTGGCGTATCCTGATCAAGGAAAGCAATTAATTAACTGTAATTTCGTTGTGAAGAAATGTGCATGATGTACCAGGTGTATGCATATGTTTTTGCCGGTTCTTGTGGTAAAGAAAACACGTCATTTTCAAGGGAAATTCATTTTTTGTGTATTCAAAAGTAAGTTATGAATACCGTGCCAGAAAAACTGCTTGTCTTTTGCGGCAAACCATTCGTCGAGCCATTTTCTAACCTCCTCGAAATTGCTGAAGTGCTGCTCTGCGAGCGCGTGTTCCATTGATTTGAAGTGGAGATAGATGGCGCCAGATCGGTGCAGTACGGCGGATGCGGAAGGGTGTCCCAGCCAAGCGATTTCGAGGTGTCTTTCGTTGGTTTAGCTGTGTGAGACGGCGCACTGTCGTGTAACAAAATCACTTTGCCATGTCTTCTGGCCCATTCCGGTCGTCTTTCGATCAATGCGTGATTTAAATTGATCATTTGTTGGCGATAGCATTGTGCATTGACGGTTTCGCCGGGCTTCAAGAGTTCATATCATAATACACAACACCGCTACCAGAGCGCGCACTGTCTTTCACATTGAAATCACCACGTTTAAATTGTCGAAATCATGTTTCACATGTCCTAATCGATGGGGCGTGTTCACCATATCGTCGCTGCCGGGGCAAAACCCCCTATGTGAAATATTTTAGCCTAGAACTTTGGCCGATAAGGTTCTGTCATCTAAGGTGCAATATTGTGTGCATATTGTCAAGGCATTCTCGCTCTTCATAATGTATGTGCTGCGGGTTAGTATATCTCCGTATTATCACATAGGAGGTTTTGTCCCGGCAACGACGATATGTTTCTACCAGCAAACGATGATTCTCCACAGTCTTGTTTAAATAAGAAAAGCAATGCGTGCCGCAAATGTTCTTTTTCAGGCACAAACGTCGACATGATCACTGAACGATACAACACAGACGCTAGTGAAATGAAATGTCGTATGGCTTTTAGTGCCGGGATATCCCAGGACGGGTTCAGCTCGCGAGATGCAGGTCTTTCTATTCGACTCCCGTAGGCCACCGTGCCATTGGAATTAACCAATTAAGGTTAAAATCCTCGACCCGGCCGGGAATCGAACCCGGGACCCTCAGAACCGAAGGCCAGTACGCTGACCGTTCAGCCAACGAGTCGGACACAGACGCTAGTGTTTGGCGGATTGAACTTATGTATTTATGTATCGGCTTCTACACACTTCGTTAATATATATGTTGGTAGGTTAATGTCAGACGAACAAACTGACGTATGTGTCAAATTCATACGTTGCGTACTGTTCGCCGGCGCCATTTCTTAGTGAAACCGGAAAAGACTTATGCATACCACCTGGTAGTCTCGTCCCACTGATATTAACTCCATATGAACGGTTTTTCAAACACCGAGTCTCTGATGATAAGTATTTAATGCCAGGTTATTTGAGGCGTTAGTTTGGTAGATGGGGTTCCAATGGTCGTACAACATACCTTGTGACCCTAGCTACTCAGGGTATGTCAAATCGAAGTTATACTCCAACTGTAGGCGTAGCCATGCAATACACTGTCAGGTGAACCCTGAATAGTGGTCCAACCCACAAAAATGTAGAAAATGAGTTATAGCGCGCAAAATATTGTTCATAATGGTAACTAGGAGAGCAACAGTGACCCAGACTAGTGATGGGACATTCGATTCATTTTACTGAATCGATTCATTTGATTCCGTTCACGTTACTGAATCGATACAGTGATCCGATTCACGGCTCACTGGTCACCGCTCCTACTGCATCTGTGTAGTATGTGCTGGTAAGACAGCAGCAACAGCCTTCAGTGCTCGCAGCTGCCATCTGGTCTTCGTACTATGAACTACTTTCTTAGAAAAAAAATGCTAGTCACTCTAATACATCGAAGGTTTCCGGCGACGCAGGGTGGGAAAGGTTAGGATTAGAAAGGTAGCAGCCATGACCTGAATTAAGGTACAGTCCCAGCATTTCCTGGTGTGAAAATGGGGAAACTACGGAAAAACCATCTTAACGGCTGCCGACGGTGGGATTCGAACCCACCATCCCCCGAATGCAAGCGCATAGCCACGCGATATTAACCGCACGACAACTCGTTCAGTCATTTTTTTAAAAAAAAAGTATTTTCTATCAGCTGAGGATTTTTTTTTAATAGTCATATTTTGTATAGGCTACCCGAGATGTACAGTAGCCCGCTGGTTTTCTGATTCAACATACTGTTATTGCGTCTGTCCACATATGATTGAAGTCTTGTGCAACGATGTGACATATGAACTGAGAGAATACTGAGCCGTTCTTCCCAATATAAAACAGGTACTTTTGAGTGGTCATGAGCATGACTCATAGTCATAGGGCAGGCTAGAGTCGAGTTTAATTGTCAAATGTCAACTAAGTTATAATACTAAGATTCATTAAACTAATAAATAGTATAACCTAATAGCCTACCTACTTACTAGCTACTTCAGAATTATGTTGTGACTACCTTTTTAACACTGCAAATAAATCCATCTATTATTTAAACCTCCCTGTAAGAAGAGGACAGTGAATGCAAATGGGTATTATTTTCAAATGAGCTGAGCTCGAGAGTCCATTATAGCATACGATTCTTTCAGTGTAGCATGGCTCACTGTATGCCTCGCTGCAGTGAGCCGATAAGGAGCCGTGTGTATCTTGTGTCTCACTGAGCCGCACTCGTTCACGATTCTTTCGATGTGCCATGGCTCACTGTATGTGTCGCTGCAGCGGAAGCTCGGCTCTCCGCGTGTCCAGTGAGCCGATAAGGAGCCGTGTGTATCATGTGTCTCACTGAGCCGCGCTCGTTCGCGATTCTTTCGATGTGCCATGATTCACTGATTCCCTGTCTCGCTGCAGCGGAAGCTCGGCTCCCCGTCAACGTCCAGTGAGTGCGCCACTCAGCACTGTCCGCTGGGAGTAAGCTGAATCATGAGCCGTGAGCTCGCCGTTCCTGTGAATCGATTCACTCGGACACTTGAATGAATCGATACACTGCTTCGAATCATACATTCAGTAGCCAACACTAACCCAGACCACATTGCGAAACCCCCGACAGATGGCAGGCGAGAATGTGTTGTTACACTGGAATTAATCACGGTCCCCCAGAATGCAACACTGGCCCAACCATTCCAGCTGGTGCGTAGGTTGCTGTTGCGTCTGTTATTTCGTACACGTACGAAAAGTGGGTAGTGACACTGATTGTGCGAAAGTATAGACCTCATCAAAGAACGTAAGTGTTATTATCGTGTGAATACACGTACATACATTATGAAATACGTATACTTTGTACGGTGGAGGGACAATCAATTGCTATTGACAAACTGCTAATCATAACCACACTTGCGTTTCGTTCGCATGCGAAGTTCTCATTATAATAATTGTTTTCCCCTTCTAGATGAATCATCTAATTCAGGAATAGATGAACCGGAAGATATTTGGTCCTCATATTCGCCTTCTGACAGCGGAGACAGGCATGATACCGCGAATGAAATACGGCGCATAGGGAAACCGATCCGTATAAATATTGCAGTTCCTTACAGTGATCCTGAAGCACAGTGCAACGAACTAAATACTAGTGGGACGGCACAGACCAGTAATAAACAAAGTGAATAGCGGTGCACCCGTGTGTCGTTGTGCGGTACACAGACTACTGCGGTCATTTGAGCACGTTGTACGTAAACCAGCACATCCCATGAGACATCTTAACGAGGTTCAAGTCACAAGGGCCGTCACATTGATCCAGTTATTCAACGCTTGTGGAATCGCTACAATGAGACAGGCCAGGTCACAAGGAGGGTTGGACAAGGTCGTGGACGCATGACAACCCCACAGGATGACCGATATCTGACCAACCTTGTGTTGGGGCGACGTTCAGGAACTGCCAGAGAACAGCAACAAGACCTCGGGAGGGTCACTGGAGTCACGGTGTCTGACCAAATAGTAAGGAACAGGTTAAGATAAGTGTCCTTACGACCCAGACGTCCTGTTCGAGTGCCCCGTTTAACGCAGCAACATCGCGCAGCTCGCCTTCTCTTTGCCCGTACCCACGTCAACTAGCAACTCTGATAACGGAGACGTTTTTTTCCTATTTGCTTTACGTCGCACCGACACAGATATGTCTTATGGCGACAATGGGATAGGAAAGGCCTAGGAATGGGAAGGAAGCGGCCGTGGCCTTAATTAAGGTACAGCTCCAGCATTTGCCTGGTGTGAAAATGGGAAACCACGGAAAACCATCTTCAGGGCTGCCGACAGTGGGGTTCAAACCCACTATCTCCCGATTACTGGATACTAATGGAGACCTTTGTTGTTCACAGACGGGTCCAGATTTCCCCTGACAGAGCGTGATAAACGTCAACGTGTGTGGAGACGCCGTGGTGAGCAGTACATGCCAAATGTTGTCCAGGAAGGCGACCGATTCCGACAAGGTTCTATGATGTATGATGGTGTGGGGTACGGATCTTGTCATCGTCGGTAATCTTACCGCTGCGGTGTATATCGAGTAGATACTGCTACAGGATGTCTTGGTTGCTGCATACGGCGTTTTCCCTGAATTCGTACTCATGCACGACAATGCCAGTGCTTATGTAGCTCGCATCACCAGAGCTGTCTTGCGAGAACTGGACATTCAAGAGATGGAATGGCCAGCAGTGTGTCCCGACCTCAATCCCATCGAACATGTGTGGGATAAGCTTGACAGAAGTGTTCGTGGGCGTCCTGTTCCACCACAGACTCTCCAAGACCTCGAACAGGCTCTCATTGAAGAATAGGACCTGATACCGCAACGTGACCTCCGTCGACTTATACGGAGCATACCACATACTTGCCAACTTTTAGAAACCAAAAATAGGAAGATTTTTTAATTCTTGGATTTCATCACATATATTCCACCAAGGTCTACGTGAAAAAAGGTCAGGATAAAAGGCATACTTGTCTACAGTTATGATGCGAATTGACCATTAAATTTAAAATCTTAAACTAAGAAAACATAAAAATGGTTACATGAAAATGTACCTAATCACTCTCATTTATGACATTAACATACGAATAATATTCGTCACACCGACACGCGCAACAAAATGCATAATACCGTATATTCTCGCGTAATTAACGCACTTTTTTGACGAAAAATACAGGCGAAAACTTCGGATGCGATTCAAGGAAATCGGATATTTACAAATTATTTACAATTCATTTACATTTAAAAGATACTGGTACATCAAATATAATCCAAACACAATTGGTTCAACCCATTTGCAGTTATCGTCATTTGGCGTAAAATTCCGGCGTGAGATTTTTTCTGAAAAGTCAAATAGGGTACATCAGATAAGTTAGACACGTGGGTTTGAAGTACCGACACTAGAAAACATTCTTCCCATTACGAGCTGACAATACGACCTGAATGACATACCGGCAAAAAAAAAACCTGTCCAACACGAGAAGGGCCGGGCATCGATGGAGGGACCCTGCTACATTACCGCAAACCGTTCGTATCCAATCTTGTACGAATGACGTGTCCATCCACCTTTTTTCTTGAATACGAACGTGGATCACTCGCGGAAATTTTGCTTTAGGCATTGTTTTTCGTTTTAGAACAATGTAAGCTGCAAGCTTTCTGCCATCAGCTGTTACAGCAAGCATTGCAGTACATCGTTGTTTTTTTGCTTCCGGTAGCGCGTGCGATAACACTGTACGTTCCTTTCTTATCAATTGTTCGACTTAATGGTATATGGAAACTGATTGGCGTCTGACCTGCGGTTCCTATAAGGGAGATAAAATATTCCTTCACTTTACGCTTCCCAGTCACAAAGCGCTGAAAATGGTTGAAATCATTCGTCACTTTTTGGCATAACGTTGTTCTTCGTCGAAGAGAAAGTCCATTTCTCTTCATAAAATTAATTCAGCCTCGCCTAACCTTCAAATACGAGACAATGATTCCACGTGCCGCAGCCATTTCTCATTCTTTAAAATGCAGCATTTTGTGAGAAACTGCTTATCCAACATTGCGTAACAAAATCATAAAGTTAAGCAGATAATCATCTACTTGCGGAAACTTGCCGCTTTTTGGTCCGCGAAATGCTTTGCGAGACTTGTTGGCCGCTTGAAGTGCACTTCTGTTACCGCGGTAGCGCATGTTTCATTTGCACACTGAAATATTGCTGCCCGCTGCTCTATTTACTATGTTTCGGCGTAACTGATCACCGCAAGTTCGTATGATGCAGTATTAATCGAGTACTGTGGACTGACAAACAATTTTGAGATCACATTATGTCCCGTACGCGAAACACTCGTAAAACTAGTGCAGTGGGATTTCCTGCCGGCTAATACAACACGTTGCCTGTATTTGGAATGCCCGTTTTCGCAATAGGAAGCCTGCTACCTGAGTAGTTGGCATCTTTATTTCGAAACGCATCCGGAGCTGAGGGATGGATCTTCAAAGTTGTGGGTGCGTCGAATTCCGCTTTGGACCCAAAAATATTGGGATGTGTAAATTATTCAAGGGCGTCGATTACGGTTCGCGGGAAAATACGGTAGTTTCCTTCAATAGCCGGTAAAATGTACAGAAATTTATAGGCATCTCTGAGCACTTGGAGATAACGTTTGTCATATTTTTTGGCCATAACGAGAAAAGAAAATACCAGAAACGGTCATAGAAATGCAAGGAAAAACACGTGGCCTACAACTCCGACGAAACTACGCACAGAAACGATGTTAACAGCGCGCGAACAACACAATAACAAACTCATTCTTTCGTCCCGATTAACTGAGTCGTTAGCGCGCGCTAGCCTCTTGCTTGCAGGACGATTGCCGCCCCGAATCCCCAGCTGTATAAAGCGCACACGCTGCTGTGGTGAGCGGGAAACACGATACACGAAGGCGACGGACGAAACACTCACGAAATAAAGCATCAAATACGCTTGAAAATTAGGTTTCGTAAATTACACAAGCACATAAGAATTTATCCTTTATTCTAGGGGAAGAGTATTGGCCGTACTAGAGATTATATTACTCAAAAATCGGAAGAAGTAAAAATAAATCGGAAAATCGGAAGACGAGTTAAAAACCGGAAAGTTTCCGGGTAAATCGGAAGGGTTGGCAGGTATGATACCATGTAGGTGCCAAGCTGTGATAAAAGCTCGTGGAGGACATACACTATGCTGAAGCTCTCCAACTGTGATCAAAATCTACCCTGGAGGACTTTTATCCCTTTATTTTCACCCCTATTTGGACTTTTCCGTTTGTGATCTGAAAATGAACGCGAATCCATCGATGTTATTTTGTATACTTTAACGGTAAAGAATAAAGGTTTAGTTGGTAATATACCTGGGTGTGAGGTATTGTTTTGTGGAGCATGGCATACATTCAGAAACATGTTTCCTTAATTTTTTAAACTGTGTATAATGGCCCGCCTGGTGGGCATGATCGTTAAGGCGTTGAAGTCTAAACGGTCTGTCACCGTGCTTCGAGTCCCGCTGGTCGAAAAGATTTCACCATCAGAATGACGGCCTGCAGGATAGGAGAGGTGGTGGTACACAATTTCTAATCACTAGATTGCGTGCCAAAAGCCTGGATTAAATTCCAAACCTCTCCGCAGTGCTCATATGGCGTGTAAGCATATGACGCTGCCGATGGATATTCGTCCGTCGGATGGGGACGTTAAGCCTTCAGCAGACCCGGTGCTGCTATTCAACAGGAGTGTGCTATGTGCCGACATCGGGTTTCACCCTCTCCCCTCCTATCATATATCACGTCATTCATTTCATCTCATTAACTCCCCTGATGAGGTTGACGTCAGGAAAGGCACCCGGTCATAAAAAACCCGCTACAACAGATTCATCTCACCTCATACCCGACCCCGTAGAGGAACGGGACAACGATTGGACAAACAAATAATATAATATTATATTATAATATTATATAAACTCACAGTCAGATGTGACTCTGTATATCTATAACTTGATAAGGTGTCTTCCGGTCATGGAAATTATGAGAAAACTGCGCAACAGATTTCAATGGGTAGACTCGTCATTTTAAAGCGTACAACTGAAAGGTTCTTGTCGATTGAACAGCAAATCCTTACTTTCTTCAAGTTGTTCCAAGGCCCTATGCAACGTATCATTTGGCAGGTGGTATAATTGCTACTACCGCATCCACTTCTCAAAATATATGTTCACGAATGGTCAGTTATAATTTTGTTGCGTTCAGTCTAGTCCGTTCAGCAGAGGATGAGAAAGTCAAAATCGAGCCTGCATGGGACAAGGAGAATTGAGGAGTGTCTGTTCAAAAGGCACTATTTCCACTTCAAAACAATTTTCAGTATTTCATCCACATGCATTGCTGTAATTGAATCCTATCGAGCAATACTATGAGCAATCCAGACCAGAAAGATGTTATTCTTTAAAAGTAGTACCATACCCGATTGTATGGGTACGTTCCATGCGCCTTTTATTATATATATTTCTTTGCGTTTTTCCACAACTTTCTTAGGCTGAAAGTAGCACCTTTTAAACATACACTTTTCAATTATATCGTCAGAAGGGATCCTTTACAGGAAAAGAAAGAAAAAAAAGGAACGACGATGAGTTTCAAGTATCAAGCCACTAGTTAGTAGCTTATGAACTCGAGGAGAGAATCAATAGAACATCTGCGATTAATAGTCATTTGACCAGCGGAATAAAACGTTATTATCCAGAATAGTTTGTATTCTTTATGGTCATTCACTGCAGCGTTGTAGTCAGGTTTTAGCAGCACGCGCAACATTGAGCAGTCAGTAGGCGCAATGTATCATCAGCAGCACGCACACCGAGCTGCGGTATCTGACAACATTAGCGTCTGTTGGATCACAATGATATTGGTAGGATTGTGACTCGCGCGTGCACAGCCAACCGTCGCGCCCCGAAACGTGACTACAGGATAAACCGTTATAGGTTGCATGCAATTCATGGCCTCCATTTAGAACGGATATATGATAGGGCATTGTGTATTCAACATGAGTTTAAAGGAGGAAAAAAGACACAACTGGAAAACTATCAGTGTAACTTTGCTGCCTACAAACGATATTTTGCTATTTTTTATTTTTCTCTCCCCAAGCTAGGGACATCCTGATCAACAGTTCCATGTTCTTACTCGTATAATCTATGCTGCTGTGTAACCTATTGAAGACTATGAAAAAGAAGAAAGCAAACAGTTGCCCATATACAGTATTATGAATCAAAACAGGATCCATCTGAAGTTGAAATAAGAAATCTCAGCAGTGACTGGAAAGGGAAGAAATGTAGTTTGCAACTTATTACGTAAGTACATTTCTGTTCTGAAGTTTCCTTCATTTAAATAGTTCTCTAGCAGTTCTCGGTCATCAAGTTCGATTGAATGACCCGATCTCTGATTTTTTACTCAATCATAACTACTTTTAGTAGTAGTAGTGGTAGTAGTAGTAGTAGTAGCAGTAGCAGCAGCAGCAGCAGTTGGTACCATATACAATAGGATAAGGGGATCTTTGATCATTAACTTCGTGTGCCTGTATGATAAAACACTGCTTATATTTTGTTAATTCTGTTGTAGTTTAACAGTAATATTAGGGCCTATGATTAACATACGTGCGCTAGAACTTGAGATAATGTACTATTCCAGCTTACTCCTGGGACTGAAGGTGGAAAAAACAAACGGGGAAAACTGCATTTAGAAAAAAAGGTTGGTGCATGCATTTCAACGTCGGAACAGAGTGGTTTTCCAGTCTTATCGTGCAGCGTCACAAATATTCGATGCTATTTAACTTCCTCGCTGGATGGAGTTATTTAAAGACGGTAGCCACTGTACGAGACCGTCAGCGTCACTCAAAACTGATAGCGTATATGAGACCAGCATTACCAATCTATGCTTCAAGCATGATCACTGTTCTTTAATTTAACTCTCGCCGTGCTCTCCAGTCCACAGTGAAGTAAGCGAATGAAATATATTCATAATTTTGTTTCCTATTTCACTGGTCTAACCGTCCACGAGTAATACTGTCTCAGGTAATGAAACAGACCTGAATTCAGGAAAATGTGTTATTTCAGAAAATGTATCAGCAGTCACCAATAAGTGTATAATCTCGCTGACTGTTGAAATGCGAGACTCTCTTCTATTATGAGAATACCTTACTCTACTATCTTAGACTAGGTGGTGCGGAAATAGGCTTAAGAATGACACAGTGCTCCTAAACAAATGCATAACTATAATGAGGAGAGGGCTAATGCCCAGCTCATAAGCTGAAATGAAATGGCGTACGGCTTTTAGTGCCCGGAGTGTCCAAGGACATGTTCCGCTCGCCAAGTGAAGGTCTCTTGATTTGACGCCCGTTGGCGACCTGCGCGTCGTGATGAGGATGAAATGATGATGAAGACGACACATAGGCCTACACCCAGACCCCGTGCCAGCGAAATTAACCAATGATGGTTAATATTCCCAAGCCGGGACCCCTGTGACCAAAGGCCAGCACGCTAACCATTTAGCCATGGGGCTCGACTCCTAGGCTGAAAGGTCACTGTACTGGCCTTTGGTTCAGAGGGTTCCGGATTCAACTTCCGATCGGGCCGAGGTGTTTAACTTCATTTGGTTAATTTCTCTAGCTCGGGGATCGAGAATTTGATGATGATGATGATGATGATGATTATTATTATTATTATTATTATTATTATTATTATTATTATTATTATTATTATTATTATTATGCTTGTTGTTTAAAGGGGCCTAACAACTAGGTCATCGGCTCCTAATGGTACAAAATGAGACGAAATGAAATGACAAATTAAAAGTCCAAAATCCTCCACTGACCAGAATTCAAAACGTGAGGACGAAGAATGAATGGATGGATGGATGGATGGATGGATGGATGGATGGATATGAATTTAAAACGATCAGTGGAACCGACCCACAGTGCCTCACATGCACGGATGCTTGCGTAAAACAATAGTATTACTGACCAAGGGACTGCTTCTACAACACGATACTGAATCGATGATGCTTGTAGTCGAAAGGAGTCCAAAATCCAAGTCATCGGCCCCTCATCATGGCACTTATCGCTAGAAAAGTAGAGCCATGGTATTTGTCATGTTGCGGCACTAATCAAGAGTAGCGTAGACTCGCGGTATTCCACACACATTATGGTACTACTCACAGGTGATGAAATCCGTACATGTATTACAGAACTACGGTGTTTCGCACACTGCGGCGCCATTTACAGGTAACGCAAACCTATGGTGTTCATCACATAAGTGTACTAACCACAGGGACTAGTACTATCCCGTGGCGTTCCTCATATAGTGGGTACTAATCATAGGCAAGCCAGAACCATGGGTTCCCTCATCCCATGGCGTCGCTCATATAGTGCTACTAATCACAGGTACTGTAAAAGCCGTCGCGCTCTCGTTTGCTACTAATCAGAAACCTATTTGGTACCTAACATAGTGGTACTACGCGCAAGTAAAAGCGACCCATGGTGTTCCCCGCGTGGTGGTACTAATCACAAGTAGTTTCATGGTTCCAATATTATCGTCCCTTGGTCGCCTCCTACGACAGGCAGGGGATACCGTGGGAGAATTCTTCGTATGCGTCCCCCACCCACAGGGGGTTGTGTGTTTGGTCCGCGATATGTATTCTCTTTCCCTCAAGTCCGCCGGCAAGCCGGTTAGGACCCCCCTATCCGCCACCTGGGAGTATCACCTCTCCCCCTGCTACGCCAGCGTAGTAGGGTCGTGGGATCGAGAATTTGTGTTCGTCTTAATACACCTCTTTTCATCGACATACAACACACCACACTACCAACCAAAACAGAAATACGCAATGATGAATATATCCCTCGACATAAGGAGCGTCAGGAAGGACATCCGGCCATAAAACTGAGACAAATCTACGGGCCAGTGCCGACCCCAATACATTGGGAAATAAGCCAGGAAGGAGACTGAGGAGGGGATCAAGGTAATATGAAGCCTACGTCGACCACCTCCAACTGAAAATGAGTTTTTCTTAAATCTTTTAAAATCATCCCATTTACCGACTCTGTTGATCAGCAGTACACTGTCGGCCTCCGGATGCCAAGATCAAATCCAGCAGAGATTGGCACAAAGTCCATTCGGCACTCCATCCTGCATGATGTCGGCAAGTAAAAGATCCCCGGTCACACATTTAGTGTTTACCTGACAACATTAATTAAAACGCAGCAACAGATCGCCCAAGGATTCCGCTTCTCAACCGACAAGACCTCTGTTGTTCATTTCTGCCAGAAGCATACTCTTCACCCCTATCCTGAACTTTATTTAGTGGGAGTCTCTCTTCCTGTAGTCGACACGTACCGACTTCTTGGCTACTTTACGATAGGTAGGTTATTCGAGGAGCCGCACGTGCGTCTATTAAAAGTAAAAGAAGCTGAGATTTTTGAGGTTTCTTAGAGACACGAAGTGTATGTGCGGGGGGTGGGGGGGGGGTGATCGCACGTTGCTCCTGCGCTTTTACAGGGCACTCATTTTATCCAGATTAGACTATGGCAGTGCAGCATATGGATCAGCAAGGACAAATGTTCTTCATAAAATGAACAGCGTCCACCACAGCGGAGTTAGTAGAGCAACGAGAGCTTTTCGCATAAGCCCCTAAGCCAGCTATTTCACTGAGTCTGGTGTACATCGTTTACACCTGAGACGCAAGCCTACGGCAGACGCCACTTCACTAAAGATATCCTTGCATATTTCATAACCAGAATCCCCTGCTATATGCTGCTTAACCACGGGCAACGCAGCCGGTTGGAATACGCTTGGATGGCATTTACACGTCTGAAGTACCTTCAGTTCCTTGTCTTGTCAGAACGCCTAGTAAGGTGTTTCCCTGGAGAGTACGTCGACCTGACATTATCCTAGAAATGCACACCGGCCCAAAAGGCAACTCGGATGCCTCCATACAGAGGAAGTTTTTCAGGTCCGTTGTAAGCCTGCATCCAGGATCAAATGCGCTGTGTACAGATTGCTGGAGGGTAGTATGGAGTATAGGCTGTTCGTTCATTGTTAATGATAATAGGTTTCTCTTGTCTCTAGCCGAAACCTGCAGTGTGCACACAGCAGAGCTTTATGCCATTTTGGACGCTCTGAGGTTCGCGCTGTCAAATGGACGTCAGCATTACATTGTATTCACTGACTCCTTGAACTCATACCAGTCTATCGGTACGTGCTTCCCGCAATACCCCCTAGTGCAACATATCCACGATCTACTGGCTGGATTGTGGAAAGTAAGCACCAGAATTACATTCGTTTGGGTTTCAAGACACGTGGGTATAGCAGGAATTGAGTTAGCTGACCAGGCTACCAAGGAGGCAGTCACATTGCCCCCGTTCTCTTAAAAGGTTCCTGCCAGGGATGTACGTTCTCACTTGAGACATTTGTTAATGTCCCACTGGGAGGAGTGGCATGCCACCCCACCTTCCAATAAGCTGAGCACGATTAAAGGAACAACGCATTGTGTGGTCTTCGGATCGGACATGGGACAGCAATGCACTCCTAGTTACAGAAGGGAGAAGGATTCCCCCCCCCCCCCCGGTGTATATAATCGGCAGCCACCTGACCGTAGTATAGCCTACTTACATCCTCACGGAGTGAGCGGACCTGGCCGATCTGTGCCGAACAGTAGCCTAGAACTTCCCAGTACCATTTTACTAATTTTACGAGATGACGATCAGCTAGTAGACCTCGTCATCCAGTTTATGAGGGATAGTGGCCTGTTTTATCGTTACTCAAAAGGAAGTTTTCCTTTTAGTTATTGTTTTCTAACTGTTTGTAATAAACAACGCTTTTATTCTTTTAACTTTGTTCTATCTTCTTTTTGTCTGTTTTAATACTTTTAGCTTTTAACCAGAATAATATACACGATCTTACTTCCAAGTCAGTGCCTTGTTTTATTACATTTTAACTAAGGTTTTAATCGTTTTATAGAAAATAAGACACTGGCAATTATATCCACTGACTATTTTTAATTCATACCCATTCTTGTCATAATTTTCAATTTTTAAAATCCTAGTCGGTGGGAGAATTTTGAATCTTAGTCTCATTTAACTTCATTTTTCATCTTTTGCTATTAGGGACAGGAGACCTAAAAGTCAACCGCCTTAAAACAATCATCATCACAATCATAATTATAATCAACGGGAGTGAACTCTGGGTGGGCTCAGAATATCTTATTCATAAACTGGAAGCAACATACATTAAGGTAGCGAGAATGACTGCTGGTGCGAACAGATGGGAACAACAGCAGGAGGGGACTCAGAAAGGAGACACCGGGCGAGTTGGCCGTGCGATTAGGAGCGCACAGCTGTGAGTTTGCATCCGGGAGACAGTGGGTTCGAACCCCACTGTCGGCAGCCCTCAAGATGGTTTTCCGTGGTTTCCCGTTTTCACACCAGGCAAATGCTGGGGCTGTACTTTAATAAAGGCCACGGCCACTTCCTGCCCATTCCTAAGCCTTTCGTATCCCATCGTCGCCATAAGACCTATCTGTGTCGGTGCGACATGAAGAAAAAAAAAAAAGAAAGGAGACAAAGTTGAGTTAGCAATGAAATTTATAGATGAAGCTGTATGCATAAATCGGCTTCGGTGCGGGGCCATTTGCGGCGAACAGAGGAGGATAGGTTACCTCGGAGAATAATGGGCTCAGCCATGGAAGGTAAGAGAGGCAGAGGGACAGTACGTAGACGATGGTTAGACTCAAATTTTAATGTTTTTTTTAAAGATAAGAGGTGTAGAAATAAAGGAGGCCATAGAGCTAATTGTAATTAGACGATTGTGGAGGCACATAGTTAAATCAGAGGCTTGCAGATTGAACGCTGTAAGGCGTAAGTTTATAATGAAGATGCATATAATGTAATGTATGTCTGTCTGTCTGTCTGTCTGTCTGTCTGTCTGTCTGTCTGTATGTATGTATGTATGTGCACACTTAAATGCCACTCGACTGTACTGGCATTAGATCCTTCAACCTTTATTGCAGAGGCTGAACGTCTAACGAACTGCACTATACAGCTGGTCAAATATGAGTTTCGTTTTATAGGTGGGCACCGATTCGTTATCTTCGGCTGAAGCTGAAACTCAACCTCTCCAAGTGCTTCGACGACCGACGATTTCCCCAGTTTCCCGTCAGTACCTAATGCGCCCTTGTGCGCACCGAGCTGAAACACTATAATGAGCATCAGCGTCATTAGCAGAGGAATTTCCTCCCAGCACCACAGTGAGAACGCGTTCGTGTGTACCATACCGCGAAGAGCTGTCAGAACATTCAGTGACGTCAGTACTGTATCTTAAAAGTGGAATACGATAAAGTATGTTTTCATCTGTCCTAGAGTGATGTCTTGTTAAACCGGTCCAACTGCTTATATAAACGGTTCTTAGAAAAAATCCACTTTTATCTAATAATAATCTCAAGTGGTACAAAACATTTATGCGAAAACTAAAAGGTGTCAGTGTATGCATTTCGAATTACTTTCAAAACCCTACATATCACTCAGCTGGAGGGGTGTGGCAGTGCTTGGCTGAGATGATGTATTATAACTAAGGCCTGTATTCACAACGCCATTTACTTTTGCTGTTATCTTAGATTTCCAAAACTCGGATAATGTCATTGTCTCGGATAACTCTCACTTCTGTATTCACCACAGAATTTATCATCTCGGTTTACCAATACTAAATTTTCGTTTCAATCTGAATTTGAACCGTACATTTTTCATACTGACGCACGGAAAACAAATGACCATGTGCTGCCGCCAGTATCGAAATGTAAACAAGTTTTTGATTCCATTCGGGATTTGCAAATAATTTGCATAAATTATGTCCGCTATTGAGGAGAAACGAAGAAGGAAGCCTAATATGACTTTCCAAGAGAGTGAATTGTTAATGAATTTTGTGGTAGAAAGCATTAACAACAAAGAGAATAAGAAAACAAATTACAGCCTACACACACACACAAAATAAGTCAGTATTCCTTAATTCTTCATTAAAAAGTCACCCAGTCGTGTACCGTACAAGATATACACTGACTGACAGTGACAATGCAACACCAAGGAGGAGTGGTTCGAAAGGGATGAAAGTTGGGGAAAAAACAGAGACGGCACGGACGAATAATTGATGTTTATTTCAAACCGATATGCAGGTTACACAATGCGCACGGCATCGACTCAGTAGGATGTAGGACCACCGCGAGCGGCGATGCACGCAGAAACACGTCGAGGTACAGAGTCAATAAGAGTGCGGATGGTGTCCTGAGGGATGGTTCTCCATTCTCTGTCAACCATTTGCCACAGTTGGTCGTCCGTACGAGGCTGGGGCAGAGTTTGCAAACGGCGTCCAATGAGATCCCACACGTGTTCGATTGGTGAGAGATCCGGAGAGTACGCTGGCCACGGAAGCATCTGTACACCTCGTAGAGCCTGTTGGGAGATGCGAGCAGTGTGTGGGCGGGCATTATCCTGCTGAAACAGAGCATTGGGCAGCCCCTGAAGGTACGGGAGTGCCACCGGCCCCAGCACATGCTGCACGTAGCGGTGGGCATTTAACGTGCCTTGAATACGCACTAGAGGTGACGTGGAATCATACGCAATAGCGCCACAAACCATGATGCAGCGTTGTCTAGCAGTAGGGCGCTCCACAGTTACTGCCGGATTTGACCTTTCTCCACGCCGACGCCACACTCGTCTGCGGTGACTATCACTGACAGAACAGAAGCGTGACTCATCGGAGAACACGACGTTCCGCCATTCCCTCATCCAAGTCGCTCTAGCCCGGCACCATGCCAGGCGTGCACGTCTATGCTGTGGAGTCAATGGTAGTCTTCTGAGCGGACGCCGGGAGTGCAGGCCTCCTTCAACCAATCGACGGGAAATTGTTCTGGTCGATATTGGAACAGCCAGGGTGTCTTGCACATGCTGAAGAATGGCGGTTGACGTGGCGTGCGGGGCTGCCACCGCTTGGCTTGACGGCGGATGCGCCGATCCTCGCGTGCTGACGTCACTCGGGCTGCGCCTGGACCCCTCGCACGTGCCACATGTCCCTGCGCCAACCATCTTCGCCACAGGCTCTGCACCGTGGACACATCCCTATGGGTATCGGCTGCGATTTGACGAAGCGACCAACCTGCCCTTCTCAGCCCGATCACCATACCCCTCGTAAAGTCGTCTGTCTGCTGGAAATGCCTCCGTTGACGGCGGCCTGGCATTCTTAGCTATATACGTGTCCTGTGGCACACGACAACACGTTCTACAATGACTGTCGGCTGAGAAATCACGGTACGAAGTGGGCCATTCGCCAACGCCGTGTCCCATTTATCGTTCGCTACGTGCGCAGCACAGCGGCGCATTTCACATCATGAGCATACCTCAGTGACGTCAGTCTACCCTGCAATTGGCATAAAGTTCTGACCACTCCTTCTTGGTGTTGCATTTGCTCTGTCAGTCAGTGTATAAGCTATAATCGAGAATTCATCTTAGGCCTGCCTATGTGTTGGGAATTCCAAGTTATGACAGTGTCGAAGCTTGAGATAACCTAAAATGTGTCTGAAAATCCGAGTCGTCGTAGTCCCCGATGTATGACACACGTTCTTTTGTCCACCTAGGGCGTTTATTAATTGCATAATCTTGATCATATTACTCGTCGCTGTTATTTCTCTTTCAATAGGGAACATGCATGATCCGGGGTTTTAATTAAAAATATGCTAATCTGATTCAAAATTTCATGCAGAATCCAAAAATGTGATCAGAATGTACAAATAATAACTCCAAACGTGATAAAAATCTACGAAGATGTCACGTCACGCAAGCACGCGATCTCATTGGTCTGACGTCATCGTACAGGTTGACTGAATTAGCAGACGAAGTAACACACAGTGTGCTGTGAGAAGCAGGATACACTTCGCGTATTTCTACTTTACGTTAGTGTCTAGTATGGTTAAATTCGAGGTCTATACATTGGATAATAATCTGAGTGGTATATTTTAGACTTAAAATGAATCCTGCGCAGACAGTGAGGCAGAAAACTTATAAATGGTGTAGAGTTCCGATGTGCAATAGCACATCGCATACCATACCAAACAAACTAGGGAGAAATGGATTTTGGCGAGCCGGAGAAATGCTGGTGATATATCGGAAAAGTCTACTGTTTTTTTTTTTTTTTGAAGATTTTTACGTAAGATGAATTTGTTTGAATTTTCAAATCACTTTTCCATGTCAGCTGTTCTAGTGGTAAAACTTTAAATTTTAATGTATGATGCTTTATTTAAATGCTTCAATTACATCTTGGAATATGAAAGTAAAAAACAGTGCATTAAATAATGCTGATTATTAAAGTATTCTCCAAACCTAACCTATGTTTTGGGTGATCCATGTCAAGATAATAAATCAAAGGGGTTATGAACCATTTTGACAGCTCTAATTCTACCAATATATCTTGGCATGGGACAGTGATGTATGTCTTTATTGAAGAGCTTAATTGGTAAAGAAATTTAGGCTATATCTAAATACTCTATAATGTAACAAAGAATAGGCGTGTACATCATGAAAGGAAACAACGTGAATTTAACAAATGTATAACTCTACACAAAACCAATGCTTGTCTGTTGGGGTCTTATAAGTTAACAATGCTCAATTATAATAATTATCATAATATTAATGAAATAAATAGCATAATTGCACACAGGTGAAAATAGTGATGTAGGTGTTTAAAATATTATCCAACTTAGCCTAAGTTTTAGGTTATACAAGCCAAGTCAATAAACCGAAGGGTAAAAATACCGCGCGAGTTGGCCGTGCGGTTAGGAGCGCGCAGCTGTGAGCTCGCATCCGGGAGATAGTGGGTTTTGAACCCCACTGCCGGCAGCCCTGAAGATGGTTTTCCGTGGTTTCCCATTTTCACGCCAGGCAAGTGCTGAGGCTGTACCTAAGGCCACGGCCGCTTTGTTCCCATTCCTAGGCCTTTCCTGTCCCATCGTCGCCATAAGACCTATATGTGACGGTGTGACGTAAAGCAAACAGCAAAAAAAAGAAAAAAAAAGTAGAAGTCACAGCACCCAAAGACATTCCTGTATTGAGCAACTAAAATGTCACCGGGACACTTTTCTTTCCTGATATGCTCAGCTTGTTAAAAGCCAAATGTAATTAATGTTATTGGCTTCACGCCCCACTAACTACTTCTACGATTTTCGGAGACGCCGATGTGCAGGAATTTAGTCCTACAGGAGTTCTTTTACGTGCCAGTAAATCTACCGACACGAGGCTGACGTATTTGAGCACCTTCAACTACCACCGGACTGAACCAGGATCGAACCTGCCAAGTTGGGGTCAGAAGGCCAGCACCTTAACCGTCTGAACCTCTCAGCCCGACTTGTGAAAACTAGATGAAGTCATATTTATCTTTATCATGTTTAACTTTTTCCCTCCACAAAGATATTTAATTCTCTTTCATGGGCCCTGGAAGTGGGTAGGCCAGTTGTCCCAACCATAAATATATTTTTTTTTGGGAATGATAGATTATAGCCCTATAGTACTATGATCTTTCTTTCCTTCTTTCTTTCTTTCTTTCTTAATCAGTGTATCCTTCAGGGCTGGTTTTCTCTCGGACTCAGCGAGGGATTTCACCTCTACCACTTCAAGGGCAGTGTCCTGGAACGTGAGACTTTGAGTATGGGATGAAACTGGTGAGGAGGGCCATTACCTCGCCCAGGCGGCCTCACCTGTTATGCTCAACAGGGGCCTTGTTGGAGGATGGGAGGATCGGAAGGGATAGACAAGGAAGAGGGAAGGAAACGGCCGTGGCCTTAGGTGCCTGGAGGAGAAGTAGGAAAATACGAAAAACCACTTCGAGGATGGCTGAGGTGGGATTCGAAACCCTTCTACTCAGTTGACCTCCCGAGGCTGAGTAGACCCCGTTCCAGTCCTCGTACTATTTGTTTTCAACTTTCATGGCAGAGCCGGGAATCGAAACCGGGCCTCCGGGAGTGGCACACATTAACCACTACACCACAGAAGCGGGCTAGTACTATAATGCTACCTATATGTTTATGTTAGTGCTGAAATCCGATTTCTTACTTTACTAATGCTGAAAGCCCGAAAATGTAATGTTCTTCTTTAATAGGGGAATCAGTCTAGAAGGAAATGTTGAAAGTGATGTGATATCTATCCAGGTTCGTTGTTATCCTAATACTATGGGTTACAGTACATTGCACGTATATAAAAGACGCCACTTACAAACTTGCTTGTTATCCGCGAATTTCTGCGGCCACAAAAGTCACATTTTTCAAGAATGATGACATCTACACATGGTAGATTGTCTGACTGTGCTGTTTCGAACCTTTCTTCTGTCATTTCGAAGTTATTCGCGATCGTGAATAATAAACAATCGGCTTTTAGCAACGGCTGATGCACAACGGCTGGTAGAGCTCCATGCGGTACTGGATCGTGACGTCGCAGCGCGCCGCTTACGTCAGAGGCCGTTTCACTCGCCTTGCGGAAAGGCACTATTAAATATTTTTTTAATGGTAGAAAACAAGGCAACATACCACAATGTAATACGTTTACGTACTATTTCATTGGTGTACTTTTCAAAAAAAATATTTTTGAAAATGATGCATGTTCCCAATTAGATATTCCAGCCGTCTACGAGGCCATTATCTTAGATTCCCAATTTTACCGCCCGACCAATGTCCGGTTAAAATTTTAAACCGAGATAATACCTGTTATCCGAGATAATGTTGTTTGTGAATACAAAGTTAACTGTTATTTTGGTTTACATAGCTTTAAACTAAGATAAAGCTTTTACTCGCATTAGTGAATACGGCCCTAAGTAAGAAAATCTATATATATATAAAATAAGAGTTTTGTCTGTACATTGCTCAGAATTTGAAAAGAATGGTATTTCTGTATCGGTCATGTCCACAGTAACAAGAAAATGCATTTTTTACTTTTCCGTAATTTCTGTCTGTCTGTCTGTCTGTATGTATGTATGTATGTATGTATGTATGTATGTATGTATGTATGTATGTATGTATGTATGTATGTACACGCATCACGATAAAACGGCTGAAGAGAATTTAATGAAAATCGGTATGTAATGTCGGGTGATGAACCACTGCAATCTAGGCTACACATTATTTTATTCACGCTGAGTGAAATGGTAGTTTAGGGGAAGGCCTGAAATGTAATTCTCAAATAAGTTATTTATGTTATTAGTGGTCGTATCGATAAATACTACATAACTAACATAACTTTAGTTATGTCGTAAGTTAGTAGTATATATGTAAGAAGTTATTAAATTTCCGATCACGTATGTCTTATAAGTTACATTACTACCGTACCGCATATAATCAGAGATATTCATGGATTTGGATTTTTGTTACTAAGTCCATATCAGCGCCGAGTCACGAGAAAATGGGTAAACAGAACTTAGTGAAAATCGGCATGTAAATTCTGAGAATAAGGAACTACAGTCTTACGATATAAATAATTTTGTAAGACACCCTAATATCACAGAGTCGAAAGAAAACTAATGTGAAGGCCTGCAATATGGAAAGCGCATAAACTTTATCAACAATAACATTACATTGACCATTGTTTGTTGTGATGTGCTTTTTGTCTTCTGTTTCCTCTCATCCCCGATAGATAGGATTACTGCAGCGTACTGAGGTTTTTTTAATTTGCTTGACCTCGCACAGACACAGGTAGGTTTTATGGCGACGATGGGATAGGAAAGGAATAGGGGTGTGAAGGAAGCGGTCTTGGCTTTAATTAAAGTACAGCCTGGTGTGACTGGTGTGAAAATGGGAAACCACGGAATACCATCTTCAGGGTTGCCGGCAGTGGGGTTCGAATCCACTATCTCCCGGATGCAAGCTCACAGCTGCGCGCCCCTAACCACACGGCCAACTCGCCTGGTCGTACCGACTGTAACAGCCTGCCTGTATATTGGCGGGAAGTTGCTGGGGAGTTAGATAACATTCTTCTTTAGCATGCCATTCCTCTGGTTCATACATTTTCTGATGTATCTGGTACGTAACACACTGGTTCATCATAGTATTCGAGCTATTCAATCCCTACTCTGAGGCACTGATTGGAATGAGTAGTGTGCATATTTAACGGAATAATGACAGAGGAGTGTTCACGGCAGTCTGCGACCTGGTTATTCCAGCTCTGGAACATTGGACTGTTAGATCGGCACCGTAGTACTGTTCGTTGAAAGTGAGAAAGTGTGCGGTTTTTCACTTGATCGATTATTTTATATGATAACATTGCTTTCAATCGCTACATTCCTACTAACGTTTTTGTAATGACCTATGTTGAATTCAGTTAGGAAAACCACCAAGTCAGTCTTTGTGAGAATCCCGTAGCGAAGCACGGGTACATCAGCTAGTAAACATATAAGACAACGTCTGTGATGAATCCTATACTTGGATTGCTGTATGTACCTGAATAACTTAATTTTTCACTATCTAAAGATATCAAATATTCTTCTCAAACAGAAAATTTAAGCGATCACTTCATCTGCGAGGCTTAGAGACTATATAACTGAATTTTGAACATTGAATTTTTGGCATAACATCATTTTTTTTGCAATTTATTTTAAGCCGCTCAGACACAGCAAGGTCTTATGGTGACGATCGGAGGGGAAAGGGTTACGAATGGAAAGGAAGCATTAGTTAAGGTACAGCCCCACCATTTGCCTCGTGTGAAAATTCGAAACCACTGAAAAACATCTTCAGGACTGCTGACAGTAGGGTTCGAGCCCACTATCTCTCGAATGCAAAACTGTAAATTAAATTTTAATGATTTGGTAACGTCTGTAGCTGAAAATACACAGTTCAAAAATATTAAGGGGACAGGTATTTGAACGTATGCCATGCTCCACAAAACAATACCTCACACCCAGATATATTACCAACTTAACATTTATTCCTTACCGTTGAAGTATACAAAATAACGTAGATGGATTCGCGTTCATTTTCATAACATAAACGGAATGTCAAAATAGGGGCGAAAATAGACAACAGTCCTCCAGGGTGGATTATTTATCACAGTTGGAGTCCTTCAGTATAGTGTTATGTCCTCCACGAGCATTTATCACACCTTGGCACCCACGTGGCATGCTCCGTATAAGTCGACGTAAGTCACGTTGCAGTATCAGGTCCCATTCTTCAATACGAGCCTGTTCGAGGTCTTCGAGAGTCTGGAGTGGAACAGGACGCCCACGAACACTTCTGTCAAGCCTATTCCACACATGCTCGGTGGGATTAAGGTTGGGACTCACTGCTGGCCATTCCATCTCTTGAATGTCCAGTTCTCGCAAGAGAGCTCTGGTGATGCGCGCTACATGAGACCTGGCATTGTCGTGCATGAGTACGAATTAAGGGCCAACACCGTATGCAGCAACCAACACATGCTGTAGCAGTATCTGCTCGATGTACCCCGCAGCGATAAGATTACCACGGACGACGACAAGATCCGTACGGCCACCAATACTGATGCCACCCCACACCATCACAGAACATTGTCCGAATCGGTCTCCTTCCTGGACAACATTTGGCATGTACTGCTCACTACGGCGTCTCCATACACGTTGATGTCCATCACGCTGTGTCAGGGGAAATCTGGACTCGTCTGTGAACAACACAGGCCTCCATCAGCGAAGTTGCCAGTTAACGTGGGCATGAGCAAAGAGAAGGCGAGCTGCGCGATGTTGCTCCGTTAAAGGGGCAATCGGACAGGGCGTCTGGGTCGTAAGAACACTTCTCTTAACCTGCTCCTTACTGTCTGGTCAGACACGGTGACTCCAATGACCCTCCTGTGGTCTTGTTGCAGTTCTCTGGCAATTGCTGAACGTCGCCGCAACACAAAGTTGGTCAGATATCGATCATCCTGTGGGGTTGTCATGCGTCCACGACCTTGTCTAACCCTCGTTGTGAACTGGCCGGTCTGACTGTAGCGATTCCACAAGCGTTGAATAACTGACGGAGAGACATTTAGATCCACAGCAACACAATGAAAATCCCATCCTTCCTGGATCAAAGTGACGGCCCTTGCGACTTGAACCTCGTTAACATGTCTCATGGAATGTGGTGGTTGACGTACAACGTGCTCAAATGACCGCAGTAGTATGTGTGCCTCACAACGAAACACGGACGCACCGCTATTCACTTTGTTTTGAGGGGTCACCTGACAGTTTAATGCATGGCTACGCCTACAGATGGGGTATAATTTCGATTTGACATACCCTGAGTAGCTAAGGTCTCAAGGTATGCTGTACGACCATTGGAACCCCATCTACCAAATTAACGTTCACATCCCAGACGTTACGAAACATGTTCCCCTAATTTTTTTAACTGTGCATTTCAGTAAACTGCAATGCCTAATAATAAATGGTTATAAAAGTTAGGTTAACAATTCGTTCCTCTTATATGCTGTAACGTGTAAGGTGTCATCAATCATCCTAGTTAAAAGTCTCCAGTACGGTATTCCTTGTGAGATAAATTGCATTATAATCGGTGCGGAGTTGCAGTTTGTAGTGGTTTATGTACTTGCAATGAGTTAGGGCTGAGACTGACAAGGCAGCGGCTGGCGACTGAGAAACCATGCATGGCGAACCACTTCAAGGATGGTCGGTAGTGGGATTTTAACCCGCTTCTCTTTACAATGTGTTATTTACGCCAGCGTATCTCTTTCTAGCTTCTCAAACCAGTTTTAAAATCGCAACATGGCCGGGAATATAATCTGTGCATTTCAGCACCCTAACAAGGGTGGTTCTTAAATTATTTAAGAAACACGTGGGTTCAACCATCGTAGGGTTTTTTTCTGGCCCTGTTTCCCATGTAGCTGACAAGTGAAAATAATCAATCATCAACTCTGTTCCTTTAGTTTGAAATAATGTTTCAGATCAATGTTCGTCAGGACAAACAAATCATCTTACGTTATTTCGCGGCTATAAGAAGATGATAAGGTAAGGTAAGGGTTATTCTGCCCGAAGGCAGGTCCGAACCTCCGCAGAGGTGTTCCTGAGCCGGAGTTTAGTGCGGTAGGGTGGCCAGTTCCTTTCCGCTCCTCCATTCCCTTACCCCCACCAACAGCGCGTGGCAACCCATCCAACTCCTGACCACGCCCAATGTTGCTTAACTTCGGAGATCTCACGGGATCAGGTGTTTCAACACGGCTACGGCCGTTGGCTAAGAAGATGGCAAGAGCAATATAATAAACCCCCGGTGATCTTCATTATTCTCAATTTTATCGGTGTACGTAACAACGTTCTCACTATATACTTACTGTTCTGTATATACAGAACGTTCTGAATTCTCGTTGATTTTATTATTTCACTTTCAATAACAGCAACAAGACTGTCTACTCCTTTTTAAATAGCAAGCGAACTGAAAGTTTTATGTGACCGTTAATCTTGTAATCGCGAGAGGCGGAACCAGCAGATTTTCACGGAACCGAATTGTAAGGACGTGTCTTCTATTTCGATGCCACATTCGTTGACAAGGATTCGTACACCAACTACCTTTACTGGGGAACTAGCAACGATGTAGCAAACAAACGACGTCTTCCGCATTCCTACCTACGGACTACGTTCAAGCGAAGAAAGATGATCAATTTTCAAACTCACTTTGTTAACATTCAGTATTTCAATGTGATAACTAGGGCTCGGAAATTAAGGAAAAATCCTTTCTTTCTCGAATGTCCGAAGACGAGGCCCAACATATGTTCATTCTGGGTCATTGCAGGCCAGAAAATGGTGGGTTTACTTATCCTATTTTGCCTTTTCCGGCGTTCTTTTGGCTTATTGGTCCTTTTTAGCCTCTTCTTAGGCCCCAACGGCTTTTTCTGCAACTACACCTTCTTTCGCATAAATGTTTACTGTCCATTCTCAATTCGAATCATCATTAGTTCAATTCTTAAAACATCTTTTCCCTAGTAAATACATATATTTTAATATTTTAACTATATCTGAAAGGAGAGAAATGAAATTAAAATGAAATGAAACTAGTGCCTGAAAAACCAGGGGTATACAATGTGCAAGATACGTGAAATATCGAAAGGAGAAAATTTGATGCGAGTGTTTTTGAAGAGTAAGATCTCACTTGCTTTAAGTATGAACTCTTAACATCTGCTGATGCGGAGAGAATTTTATGGATGTTTCGCAACGTGCTGTCTGAAAACCGACGATCCTTTACACCTAAGAACCTGGAGATGACTGTAGTGATATATTGCAAGGCCCGAATTCCAATTATATACCAGTTATATTCATTTCAATTTCTTTCTCCAGGATGTCCATTGCGGGTTCGCTGAATTCATTCCAAGTGGAAAATATATTTCATTCTAAATTCTGCAAGTACTTTTTTAACAAACATAGAATTCCTTCTTTTTAAATTATGTCAAGCTAGAAACATATCTTTTTCTTTCTTTCTTTCTTTCTTTCTTTCTTTCTTTCTTAATCTGTTTACTATCCAGGGTTGGTTCTACCCTCGGACTCTGCGAGTTATTCCACCTCTACCGCCTCAAGCGCAGTGTCCTTGAGCGTGAGTCTTGTGGGTCGGAGGGATGAAACTGTGGTGGAGGACCAGTACCTCGCCCAAGGGGCCTCACTTGCTATGCTCAACAGGCGCCTTGTTGGGGGACGGGAGAATCGGAAGGGATAGGTAAGGAAGAGGGAAGGAAGCGGCCGTGGCCTGAAGTTCGGTACCATCCCGGCATTTGCCTGGAGGAGAAGTTGGAAACCATGGAAAGCCACTTCTAGAATGGCTCCACTCAGTTGTCCTCCCGAGGCTGAGTGGACCCTGTCCCAACCCTTGTATCACTTTTCAAATTTCGTGGAAGAGCCGGGAATTAAACCCGGGCCTCCGGGGGTGGTAGCTAATCACACTAACCAATACACCACAGAGGCGGATCCTAGAAATATATGTCTCAAAGAAGAAGCATTTCACTCGTATATTTCTGCACTGTATGTTGCATACCACAAGAATTTTGCATTTTTAAACATTGTATTCCTTCATTAAATATATAATGAAAAGTAAAATTATGAATGAATTTGGATATAATTTTTACGTCCTTTTTGCCGGTCTTTAGGTTCTTTTTTGGATATTTTACGTCATCTTACAGGTCTTCTTTAGGAAATGTATAGGTCTTTAACTTCCAAGCCCTGGTGATAACTGATAAAAATTGTAACGGTAAATAGTAGCATTCCGCAACAAAAGTTTAAAATCTATTCACTTCAATGTCCATTCCTAGCCATAAAAATTGATCGGTGAAAAATGTCTGCCAATGTTGAAGACCGGATCCCGTGAGATAAACAAGGCTTAACAATATTGGACGTGGTCAACACATGGACTAGTCGAAATGCGAGTCTTACTCATTATTATACCAATGTTAGATTGTTCATATTCGGCTTCTTGGCTGAATTGTCAGAGTCGAGGTCTTCAGTTCAAAGGATCCGGGGTTTGAGTACTGGCCGGGTCGGGAATTTTTAAATGAATTAGTTTAATTCCCCCGACTCGGGGGACTGGGTACTTGTGTTTGTTCCAACACTCCACTTCATATACATACACAGAACACACCACATTATCAAGCGCCGCAGAAACACGCAATAGTAAACACATCCTTGCACGTAGTGTTCGAGTCAGGAAGAGAGCATCCGGCCGTAATATAGGACTAAGTCCCTTTATGCGACACAGTTCACACCCGCGACCCCACCAAATTGTGGAAAAAGTGGCCGGGAAAGAAGGTGCACCTGTTGTTGTTTCTTTGCAGTGTCTTTGCATCTGGCTTTTGGCACAGATCAGAACAAAATGTAGTTTCCACGTAAGTCTCAGTCTCATTTATGGCTGTGACTGTATGGAACCGCCGAGGTAAAAGTGGTGTTGAGTAACGATATTTGGAGCAGTGGGCAAGTGTCCGGCTCCATGGCTGAATGGTTAGCATACTGATCTTTGATTCAAGGTGTCCCGCGTTCGATTCCCAGTGTGGTCGGGGATTTTAACTTTCATTAGTTAAGTCCTATGGTTCGGGGAATGGGTCTTCAGCATTAGACTTCATCTTGGAAATGACCCCATCCTCAAAGACGCGCAGGTCGCCTATACGGCGTCAGCTCGAAGGACCTGCACCAGGCCTCTCTGAAGGCCAAACGCCATTATCATCATTATAGGACGAGTCATGTTGCAGCGGCACTTTCTTGTCCAGTAAGGAAAGCAATAGCAAACGACCTCACTCTTTATCTATGGAAACCTGAAAATGCATCTATTCATGCTTTGAAGTACAGTAATTTACTGTTCAATATAGTGTGGAAATGGTACGAAAATCTCAATATCAAAGCGAGGGTACACTATGATCATTCGCTCAGACATCTATTACGTATTTCCAGAATATTAGGTGCAGAACTTAAACATTATCCGTGATACACTTATCAGGATAGTGAAAAGAATAGCTAGCACCCTGTGAAGATTATACTTAACATGGTCGATGACTGATCATTGAAGATGACCATGAGAACGCAGCCATGTGTCATAGTCAAGTCCCTGGGTTAAGTATAATGTGCCCCAGCATTCAATTCGACGACTTGAGAAATGCCATCAGGTAGCAATAGATTTTGAGTCTCAAGGGTTTTCACACTGCTTGCTCCCGCTGTATCTATTATACCATCCCACACGGCTTGTCTCGCTTTGTGGAGAATTCTTAGATAATTTATTTTCAGGAAAAAAACAGGGCTTCACAACAGCTGAATGAATTACGTCACGAAATCTAGTTTTAAGAATTATAAAGGAACCTACATTTTGTGAAAGACAGAAAATCGTGATATTTCGAGTTAATCGTAAAGAAGTTTCGTGGGAAAGAGAGAACGCAGTCATCAACCCTGCCAGCTTTCTTGGCGTGAACGGTGAGATACTGAAATAGCTGTTAATAAATATAATTGTTTGCGGTTGAGATTAGAAAAGCCGTTCTGGTGATTGAAATAAGAACTGTTGCAAGATTTGCCTGGATGAGGCAAGAATAAGCAGTAAATCCTCTGTTAGCGATTCAAGACTCAGTCTAACGTTATCTAACGTACAGATATTGAGACTGTTCCCTCTTCAGCGTACAAGCAGTAATCCACCTAATCAGCTTTACCGACATTTTCTAGTACCGCAACCAATAATTGTTAAATTCCTGAGTACTTGAATGAAAGAACATCCGCTGCTTTCGTTTCCTCGGTATACCACCTGCCACACAAGTAAATGTAAACACACACAATAATAATAATAATAATAATAATAATAATAATAATAATAATAATAATAATAATAATAATAATAATAATAATAATAATAATAATAATAATAATAATAACTTCGCCCACACAGCCCATCAAGACCTTGGACCAGCCAAGATAATCGTTATCCCGTCTTTTACAGAAAATGCATATACACCAGGGGCGTACTCTCCTTGAATGCAAGGCATTCATTGCATGCGTTATGATAACACAAAGAACTGTCTGATGTACGATTTTAGGTTGTTTCAAGTCAAATATTAACGATTTCATCTCTCAGAAGTTCAAAAGGTCCGCGCAACTGTACTGGTTCCGTTGCTTGACTACGTGTGGTGCTGGTGTAATCTCGCCGTCTACACCACTCTAGGAAGAAAGAGACAGCGAATGGAGGAGTTACGGATGTAAGGCATTCAATCTTAAAATTGCATTCAGTGGCAGACGTAGTTCTGAAACCCTCCGAACGATGTCGCTGCAATTGAAACGGTCAGAATTTGTCATCCCATACCCGTGCTACCCTCTGCCATCTGTTAGCAACTTGGAGAAAGTCGGCATCTTTACAGCGAACGGGACCACCGATTACCCCCCAGCGAAAACCCAACGTGACGAAACTGACCAATGCCACTGGGGTGACTTACCTCCAGTGCTTGAGTTGTGGCTAACTAGTGAGTTAATTCATTGTGTTTTCGGTGTTTTATTATATTTTGCGCACATGTGGTATTAACGATGGATGAGTCTAAAACGGATATAATTGTAAATCAGTTTGAAAAGCCATTTACTGGCCGTTCGTTTGATGAAAAGATTCAAATAGTTAAAGCCGGGAGACCTCTACCTTCCCTCGTAAATTTCTCCTTCTTCTTCTTAATCTGCTTACCCTCCAGGGTTGGCTTTTCCCTCGGACTCAGCGAGGGATCCCTCCTCTACCGCCTCGAGGGCAGTGTACTGGAGCTTCAGACTCTGGGTCGGGGGATACAACTGGGGAGGATGACCAGTACCTCGCCCAGGCTGCCTCACCTGCTATGCTGAACAGGGGCCTTGCGGGGGATGGGAACATTGGAAGGGATAGACAAGGAAGAGGGAAGGAAGCAGCCGTGGCCTGAAGTTAGGTACCATCCCGGCATTTGCCTGGAGGAGAAGGGGAAACCACGGAAAACCACTTCGAGGATGGCTGAGGTGGGAATCGACCCCACCTCTACTCAGTTGGCATCCCGAGGCTGAGTGGACCCCGTTCCAGCCCTCGTACCACTTTTCAAATTTCGTGACAGAGCCGGGAATCGAACCCGGGCCTCCGGGGGTGGCAGCTAATCACACTAACCACTACACCACAGGGCGGACCCTCGTAAATTTAAAAACAGAAAACAAGAATTGTGTACGCACGTTCAATCCAGAAACTTACAGTAAAACTGTTTGGATCGAGTTCACCTACATGTAATTAGGGTGAGTAGAATTGAAATTTACATTGTGTTAACTGGATGGTTACTAGTTGCATGCCTCAGTGGAGATTCCAGGATACGCCACTGATATACACCCTAGAGTAACGAGATATTGTTTCTAATATGGATGGGTTTGCGGTAAGAGTGGGATCCTTATCACTGTTTGATGTTTGTCCAACACTTGTCCCGCTTCTCTACGGGGCTGGGTATGAGGTGAGATGAATTTGTCGAGGCGGGTTCTTATGACCGGATGCCCTCATCAGAGGAGTTAATGAGATGAATGACGCGATATATGATAGTAGGAAGGGAGAGGGTGAAATCCGATGTCGGCACATAGAATAATCCTGTCGAATACCACCAAGGGGTCTGCTCAAGGCTTAACGTCCCCATCCGATGGAAGAATCACCACCAACAGCGTCATATGCCCTCACTCCATATGAGCACTGTGGAGAGGTTTGCAATTTAATCCAGGCTTTTGGCACGCAATCTAGTGATTAGAAATTGTATATTCTACCACCATCTCTCCTACCCTGCCGGCCAACATTCTGACGGTGGCATTTTTTCGACCAAGGGGACTCGAACCGGCTAAACACGGTGTCAGACCGTTTAGACTTCAACGCCTTAACGATCAAGGCCACCAGGCGGGCAAGGGAACTTTATCACTGTATCAGGCACAAATTCACATTTATGCCAGATTATTGAAGTGCCCGGATACTATCATACATATACGTGCTCGCTAGTTTCGTTTTACACACTGCGAGTTTTATTTCTTCGTGAATGATTTACTTCAAGTGTTAGAATGCCAAAGATAAAGCTTTAGCTCTCCAATGAAAGACAATATTTTACAACTAGCTGATACCCGCAGCTTTGCTCGCGTAACTTCGTAATTTGATAAAAATAATCGTCCCTCGGTATTGCACTAAGACATTATCTGAAAATTCCTAAAGTAAAAAAATTCACCGAAAAACTGAGTTTCATTTACCAGAACCTCTTTTTAAAACATGTTTGAGGTACTGCCCTTTGGGGGCTAATATGGCGAGCTACTGGCAAAGATAACTCTGGAATATGCGACATAGAACTGTCCCTGTGAAAAACTGTCCTCTCTGAAGTCGAAAATAAACAAACAAAATTAATAAATACGTGCGTACCGGGCGAGTTGGCCGTGCGGTTAGGGGCGCGCGGCTGTGAACTTGCATCCGGGTGATGGTGGGTTCGAATCCTACTGTCGGCGGCCCTGAAGATGGTTTTCCGTACCTGTACCTTAGTTAAGACCACGGCCGCTCCTTCCAACTCCTAGGCCTTTCCTATCCCATCGTCGCCATAAGACCTATCTGTGTCGGTGCGACGTAAAGCCACTAGCAAAAAAATACGTGCTTCTTTAATTTTAAAGGAGATTACAAATACCAATTTTCACGTCTGTAACACCTCCAGTTTTTGAGGTGTAAGTATCGTCACAAAAAGAATTCAATCTTCTTCCACTTTTTTCAGCCCCTCTCCACCTAAAAAGATTTTCCAAAAAACAAAAATATGTTTCTTTATTTTTAAAGGAGATTCCAAAACACCAATTTTCACATCTGTAACATCTTCAGTTTTTGAGATATAAATATCCCCATAAAAGGAATTCAACTCCTCCTTCACTTCCTTTCACACCTCCCCTTTAGTGGGCTTTCCGAAAACAAAAAATTCACGTTCATTTATTTTCAAAGGAGATTCCAAATACCAATTTTTACGTCCGTAACATGTTAAGTTTTCAGATATACTCCTTTAAAAATTTACCCCTTTTCCAATTCTTTCTACCCCCACCCCTTAAATGTATTTTGTCCGAAAACAAAAAGATACGTGTTTCATTATTTTTAAAGGAGATTCCACGTGCCAATTTTCACGTCTGTAACACCTTCAGTTTTTTAGATCTAAGTATCCTCATAAAAAAGAGCCAACTCCCTTTGCACTTATTTTGACACCCCCCCCCCTTCCCTTAGCGGATTTTCCGAAAACAAAAAATGTTTAAAAGAGATCTGAAATACGAATTTTCACGTCTTTAAGCTGGTAAGTTCCTGAGATATATACTCATTTTAAAAATTCACGACCTTTTCACCCCCATTAGGGACGGAATCTAAAAAAATCAAAAATCTTCCTTAGTGAGCACCTACACTGTAATATAAACGTGTTCCCAAAGTTTCATTTCTTTAAGTCCGGTAGTTTTGGTTCGGCGATGATGAATCAGTCAGTCAGTCAGTCAGTCAGGACACGTTATTATATATATACACGGTATATATATATGGATAGATAGATCTGGCGAAATCTACAGATGTTCAGATATCTCAAACACTCGGTGGATGATATATATAGTAGATGTTAAGTTAATTTACTTTATAAAGGAACTAAAATATTATCTCAGATGTTTCGATAAGAAGCAGTAGTAGTAGTAATTTATTATTATTATTATTATTATTATTATTATTATTATTATTATTATTATTATTATTATTATTTAATGACACTGGCGCTGCATTCACTCCATTAACCAGCTAAAGGTAATATGAATAATGCACATATTTACTGTTTATATATATATTCTTTCATATTTTTGGTTCATTTTACGGCATATGCTAGTCATCAAAATCCAGGCCCTGGAGATACCAGCAGAGGAATGGAACGAAAATCCTCACATTGAAGGAGGATTGTGAATTACTCCCAGGCAGGTATGACTGACCTAAGAACAAGGTACACAGGATTATTAAAACTGAAGTGTTACGAATTCTACTCAGATATCAGACTGCCAAAATAATTATATGCAAGAAGGAATGGATAAGTACACAAATACGGATGTAACTTACGAATAATGGCAATACTGTATTGACCCGATATTTCACATCTTCATTAACGTCTATATGTTCTTGCTATTTGTTTTACGTCGCACCGAAACAAACAGGTCTTATGGCGACGATGGGGGTAGGACAGAGCTGGAATTAGGAAGGAATCAACCGTGGCCTTTATTAAGGTACATTTGTCTGGTGAGAAAATAGCAAATCACGGAAAATCATCTTCAGGACTACGACAGAGAGGTCTGAACGCACTGCCTCCCGCAAGGTAACAGCTCCGAGCCTTAAACCAAGTAGCTAACTCTCGCGGTAACAGCTATATACTGTACAGTGTTAAAAAAAAGTGTTGTATATTCTGGTTTAGTGTACTTTTTATTTCGTTTCATATATATGCACGAACATTATACATTACGAAATAAAAGAAAACCATCTAGTCCGGTACGCAGAGGCAACAGAAAGACAACAAAATCATTTACATACAATCATACATACATCATTACAGGTCGTTATGCCTTTCAGCGTTCAGTCTGCAAAGTCTCTCTGAATTTACCAAACGTCGATACAATCCTCTATTTGCAACTAGTGCTGTGGCCTCATTTAGTTCTATACCACTTATCTTTAAACCGATAGAAACTGAGTCTAACAATCGTCTTCTTCGTCTCCCTCTATTTCTCTTATCCTCCATAACAGAGTCCATTATTCTCCTAGGTAAACTATCTCCTCCATTCGCCTCACATGACCCTACAACCGAAGCCGGTTTATGCATACAGTTCATTCCTAAATTAGCCTTTATATCCTCATTCCGAGTACCCTCCTGGCATTGTTCCCACCTGTTTGTACCAGCAATCATTCTCGCTACTGTCATGTCTGTTACTTCTAATGAATAACATTTTGAGTCCACCCAGCTTTCGCTCCCGTAAAGCAGAGTTGGTCTGAAAACAGACCGATGTAAGGATAGTTTCGTCTGGGAGCCGACTTCCTTCTTACAGAATAATGCTGATCGCAACTGCGAGCTCACTGCATTAGCTTTACTGCACCTTGATTCCATCTCACTATATCACCATCCTGCGAGAACACACATCCTAAATACTTGAAATTATCTACCTGTTCCAGGTTTGTTTCACCAATCTGACATTCAATTATCTCTGATTTCTTACTTAATGACATCAAATTAGTCTTCGCAAGGCTAATTTTCATACCATACTCACTGCACATATTTTCAAGTTCCATGATGTTAGAATGCGGGCTTTCGGCATAGTCTTCCAGTAAGACCAAGTCGTCAGCACGGGCTAGACTGCTTACTAAATTTCCACCTAACTGAATCCCTCCCTGCCACTTTATACCTTTCAGGAAATGGTTCATGTATACTATGAACAACAAAGGTGAAAGATTACAGCCTTGTCTAACCCCTGTAAGTACCCTGAACCAAGAACTCATTCTACCTCAATTCTCACTGCAGCCCAATTGTCAACATCAATGACCTTGTTTGATTTTAATAATCTACCCTTAATCCCATAGTCCCCTTAGTATGGCGAACACCTTTTCTCTCGGTACCCTGTCATATGCTTTCTCTAGATCTACGAAACATAACTATAACTGTCTATTAATCTCGTAGCATTTTCAATTACCTGGCGCATACTGAAAATCTGACCAGACAGCCCCTCTGTGGTCTGAAACCACACTGGTTTTCATCAAACTTTCTCTCAACCACTGATCGCACCCTCCCTTCCAAGATGACAGTGAATACGTTGCCTGGTATACAAATCAATCAGATACCTCGATAATTGTTGCAATTCTTCCTGTTCCCTTGCTTATATATAGGCGCAATTACCGCTTTTGTCCAATCTGAAGGTACCTTACCACCACTCCATGCTAATTTTATTACACTATGAAGCCATTTCTACCCTACCTTCCCACTATACTTCACCATTTCAGGTCTAATTTCATCTATTCCTACTCCTTTATGACAATGGAGTTTATTTACCACCTTTTCCACTTCCTCAAACGTAATTTTAACAACATAATTTTCCTCCTCCCCATGAGCTCGGTTGTTCGCGACACCACCAGGAATATTTCCTTTTAAGTTGAGAAGATTTTCAAAGTATTCCCTCCAACTGCCCAGTGACTCCCCAGGATCTATTACGAGTTCACCTGAATTACCCAAAACATTGTTCATATCCTTTCTCCCTCCCTTCCTAAGATGTTTTTATTATTGTCCAGAAACGTTTACCTGTTGCTTGACCTAGCCTTTCTAGGTTATTACTAAAATTTTCCCACAACTTATTTTTGGATTCAACAACTCTTTGTTTCGCTCTGTTTCTTTCAGCTACGTACAATTCCCTGTCTGCATCAGCCCTTGTTTGAGCCATTTCTGACGAGCGTCCTTTTTACGTTTACAAGCTGCTCTCACTTCATCATTTCACCAAGATGTTCGCTTTTCCCCACCTTTACACACAGTGGTCCCTAGGCATTCCCTTGCTCTGTCTACAACATCCCTGTATGCCACCCATTCTCTTTCTATATCCTGAAAATGCTTACTGTCCACTGTTCAGAACTTCTCACAAATCATATCCATGTACCGTACTTACGCCTAAGATCCTTGTCCTGGAGATATTCTACCCTTATTCGTTTGCAGACATACTTCACTTTCTCTATCCTAGGCCTAGATATGCAGCTCACTACAAATCAGACAGTAGTCTGTATCATCGAAAAATCACCGGAAAACCCGTGCATTCCTAACGGATTTCCTCAATTCGAAGCCAGTTACGATATAATTATTATGGATCTCGTACCCCTACCCTCCCATGTGTAGCGGTAAACAGCCTTATGCTTATAGAATGTATTCGTAACTGCTAAACCCATACTAGCACAGACAACCCAGCAAGCGCTTTCCATTCCTATTAGCTTACATATTTTCCCCACATTTACCAATCACCCTTTCATATCCTTCACTTCTATTTCCAACTCTCGCATTGAAGTCACCGATTAGCACTATCCTAACCTTGTTGCTGACCCTGACTACGATGTCACTCAATGCTTCATAAAACTTGTCAACTTCGTCCTCATCTTCACCCTCATATGGTGAATACACTGAGACAATTCTCGTCCTAATTCCTCCAACTGCCAAATCTACCCACATCATTCGCTCATTTACGTGCCTAACAGAAACTATTTTTTTTTTGCTAGTTGCTTTACGTCGCACCGACACAGATAGGTCTTATGGCGACGATAGGACTGGAAAGGGCTAGGAGTGGGAAGGAAGCGGCCGTGGCCTTAATTAAGGTACAGCCCCAGCAATTGCCTGGTGTGAAAATGGGAAACCACGGAAAACCGTTTTCAGGGCTGCCGACAGTGGGGTTCGAATCTACTATCTCCCGAATACTGGATACTGGCCGCACTTAAACGACTGCAGCTAACGAGCTCGGTAACAGAAACTATGTTGCGTGCAATAGTATTACTGATGAACAGTTCTACCCCATACTCTGCCCTTTCCTTTTTAACACCCATCAAGTACACTTTATAATATCCTATCTCTTCCCCTTGATCTCCCGTTACCCGAATAGCATTTACTCTTAGCACATCCAGATGCTGACTCAGCCAGTTCTACTTTCTTTCTTCCATTAGCCCCATTAATATTGATAGCTCCCCATCGAATTCCATTTCGTTCGCAAAGATGCTTCCAAGGAGTCCCTCGCCTATCAAATGGGAGTGGGACTCCGTTACTCCCATAGGTCCGAGGCTTGCTTAAAATGTTTTGAACCGGGCGAGTTGGCCGAGCGCGTAGAGGCGCGCGGCTGTGAGCTTGCATCCGGGAGATAGTAGGTTCGAATCCCACTATCGGCAGCCCTGAAAATGGTTTTCCGTGGTTTCCCATTTTCACACCAGGCAAATGCTGGGGCTGTACCTTAATTAAGGCCACGGTCGCTTCCTTCCAACTCCCAGGCCTTTCCTATCCCATCGTCGCCATAAGACCTATCTGTGTCGGTGCGACGTAAAGCCCCTAGCAAAAAAAAAAATGTTTTGAGCTCTGTAATTTGGTAAAGTAGGATGCTACCCTACCTACATGTACTCCAAGTGAGGATCTCTCGTCTAACGTGTTAGGACCACCGGTGGATTGTATAATCCTAGCCGCCTGAGCACAAGGAGGGCCATGACTCAGAATTTGTCCGAGATGCCCACTCCCATTCCGTAGCAGTTGGTATCCCGAGTCTCAGAAGCACTTGCTAGGCCACTCAGCCGTTGCTTATGGTTCACGAATTAGGACGAGACTACAGTAACCCACACCATGAACTATACAAAATCATTTTTTAACACAAAATTCTCATTCAATTGTAACAAATTAATACCGTGTGTAAGCATGCTTGAACAAGACGAGGCATAAAAAGTACCTAAGAATCCCAACATTTTTTTGACAGATTAACCCACTTCTGGATAGCAGCTTCGGTCAGTAGCTGAATGTCAGTAGGGTGATGAAGATACTAGACAACTGTTCTCTTCAGTTCATGCCATGTATGTTCAACACAGTTCATGTCCACTGAATATGCCAACTACAACATTCGCTGTACGCCATGCGTCTCAGTGAACTGACTCGACCACTCTGGCTCGAGCATTACCACACAGTGGTAGCAAATCCTGTAACTGCAGGCTGGAGGATATTGTCTCTGTATACTAGCCCAGTCATGTTACCCTAGACTGGCATTAGAGGCGTACGTCGACAAAATATATTCCTATCCCAAAACATGACGGAACTACGTTGCTGCTGATAGCGCTCCAGAATGAAGGGCTCGTTCCATCTTTCACCGGATTCAGATCGTCTCCAGATTCCAATGCTCCTGTAGCATGCGTGCAAGCTTATGGTGACCCCACGGGAAAAGAGCGTACGCTTCCACTGTTCCTGATGCCATGGGTTATGGGTTGTTGCCCACCTTACACGAGCTGCCCTATGGTTTGGTTAAAGAGGAGCTTTTGGCACAGGTCGCCTTGATAACAGTCCACTGTCATGCAGCACTGTCTGATCCAACACATTCACTCCGGTGGCCCTCAAAATATCCTATGCCTACGACCGACGTGCTGAAAGCAATAAACAGCAATCTTCCCTGCGTGGACGCCCCGTCTGTTGTCGATCAGCAACCGTTTGCGTCTCCCTGAACTTTCTCTAAACCCTGGAGACATCACCCTAACTCACTCCAACATGAGCGGCGATATCCACTTGTCGACATCCTTCTTGCAGCAATGTTGCAATTCGAATGCGGCCAGTAGCAAAATGGGTATTAGTGTCATGTTTACTTCAGTCCGATATGTGCTGTCTTTACACCACCGACCTGTCGAGTAATATTGTTAAACTGGCCGACGTGATAAATGGCTCCTGTTGGAAGCGCAATCTGATTTGGGTTTAGTGTCAGTATGTGTCTCAGACGTTGGCCTATTGTAAACATGTTTGATGTACCGTGATATTATAACGTACAAAATTAGAATATGGAGAAAAAAGAAGTTGCAGAAAAAATACATTTGGTCTGTACTGTGGTCAGAATTTTGAAACAAATTGGCATTTCCGTGTCGGTCGTGTTCAAAATAAGAAGAAAATGCTATTTTAAATACCGTCATGTGTACGCGAAACACGATAAAACGGCTGAACAGAATTTGAAATGAATACATTTTTAAGCACATAAGAGAAGGCATTACAATTTAGGCCATAATTATGTTGATTCACGCTGGGTGAAATAATACTTTCGGTAAAGGCATTAACATTAACTCTACCGAGCTAATTGGTCGTGAAGTTAGGGTTGCGCAGCTGTGAGCTTGCGTTCGGGAGATGATGATAGGCTCGAATTCCACCGTCGGCAACTCTGAAGATGGTTATCCGCAACTTGCCATGTTTACATCAGGCACATTCTGTGACTGTACCTTAATTCAGGCCACAGCCACTACCTTCCCAATTCTAGCCCTTTCTATCCTTCCATCACTGAACACCTTCGATGTGTTAGTGCGACGTTAAACCATTAGAAAAGAAAAAAAAGCAATAACAATTAACTCTTAGGTGCCTTCATCAATACTGGTTCTGTTGATAAATGATGCATGATTACACAGTGACCATTAATGTTTATTATTTATATGCATCGTCCATACCTTAATAATGTAACTTATAAGATAGCGATGTTCAATAGACAGGGGTGTTATAAAGGACAAGAAAATAACGTGGTGAATAACGACAATCTCTATTATTAATAACCTGCTAGTGCCGGATATAACGAGTGAAAGGTATAATTTGAATTTGCAAATATCCTGTCTTTTGAGGAAATGGGATTTTACGAAATAGTGTTTAGAAATTGGGTGGTATTTCCTCAAGATAGATTGTAATTGACCCATGCTTTACACAGAGATGCCGTGAATGTGCTCGCCCCCAATCAATCCTACATATTGCATATGCGTTAGCGGACAATTGCCAGACTCCAAACAGGAATAACCTGAAGTACTACGTCGGTCGTAGTTACTTGATTCGAGTACTGTCCTGTAACCTAATTTACTGTTTTATCTAGATAAAAAAAGTAAACAAGCAGGTCACCCAGATTTTCTGTCGCAAGAACGATCAGTTCTGTGCTTATCTGAAGTACATGGATGTCTGCAAAATCAAGTTGTAGTTTATTAATACTTCTCGGCTGCTGGTATTAAAGGGCGCAACAAGTTCACCCATTTACAAGTACATGTCCAATAATTGTGTGCGTATTTCATGTACCATTCATCAGCGTTAAGATGAGACCATAACGTGGAAGAAGAGCGACAACCAAGCTGTAAGTCAATCTGCCGTTCCACTGGAAGACTTTGTATTATCTTCAATAATTCAAAAGGAGATTTCGTATTAGTATGATACTAAATAGCCACCTGCCTGGATTAAGTACTTTTGCATCTGTCTATTGCCACAGGCCAGAGAAAATGTAGCTTCCACTGAAGTCCCAGTTTTATTTATGGCTATGACTTTATGGAAGCTGCTGAGGCACAGGTTGTGCAGAGTAAAGACAATCGGAGCACAACTCGTGCTACTCATAGGGCCGGTCGTGCTGCAATAGCCCTTCCACCCCTCATTCCTCGTTGTGCCATGCACGCTTCATTATGACACCACCATAGGTTTTTGCGGTTTTCCTATAACTGCACAACGTTTGGTGGTGCTATTTAGAGGATCCAAACAGCCTTTGGGATGAAGACATAACAGACAGATGTTCAAGCCACAAGTGCCCTAGTGGTATATTACTACTTAATTTCATTGCGTGAATATGTTGTTGGTGGTGATCTTTTGGAAGGGGGGGGGGGGTGGAGGGGTACAAAGTGTAGATTAGGTATTCCCGTTGTTCTTATTTGCTCGGTAGAGTTTACCCATCCACAAAAGCACACTTCTAGGTATGGATGCGACGTACGTACGCTAGGGGCTTTACGTCGCACCGACACAGATAGGTCTTATGGCGACGATGGGATAGGAAAGGCCTAGGAGTTGGAAGGAAGCGGCCGTGGCCTTAATTAAGGTACAGCCCCAGCATTTGCCTGGTGTGAAAATGGGAAACCACGGAAAACCATTTTCAGGGCTGCCGATAGTGGGATTCGAACCTACTATCTCCCGGATGCAAGCTCACAGCCGCGCGCCTCTACGCGCTCGGCCAACTCGCCCGGTAGAGGTATGGATGAGGTAAGGAATTGGATTCCAGAATCATCGGACACGACCTGAGATCAATTAACTTCAATTGTGACTATTTTCAATTTATATTTAATAAAATTAAATGTATCTTCCAGGCGCCCAACCTTACATGCTTTTTATTCTAAAAAAAGGAACATTTATGGAACACCTTCACCGACTGAGTAGCAGGAAAATCTAAATTACTGTATTTGATGCACTATTACAAGAGTCGATCGTGTTGGATCATTAATGTTATTTACTGACTTCTGTGGACGCTGTGTGTAAGCTCGTTAGACTCTTCGGTGCATTAGAAACAAGTACTTACTTCAGGTTCAAACCTCTCCTGCTCCATGCAAGACAACACAGCCAAGACAGGGTTTCAAATCTCACGACACCACGATAACCTCGTAGGTGTGACAGCATGTTTCTTATATCTGAGAGAAAGGTGGGGCTTTGTCACTAGACTTGGCACATAACTTGAGATTGTTGTTACATTAACCTGATTCATATTTCTTTCAAAGGTACTATTCAGTCAACGTGGCACTGGTAGCGCTTTCATAAGTTGACCTAGAATCTGTCAACACATCTGACAAAGCCACTACCAAGAGAGTTCGCTACGCGGTTGTTATCTTGCATTCAGGAGATAGTAAGTTCGAACGCCACTGTCGGCAGCCCTGAAGATTGTTTCCGTGGTTCCCCATTTTCATACCAGGCAAGATCAAGCAAGGCCAAGATCGTTTCCTTCCGAATCCTATCAGTGTCCAATCCCATCGTCGCCATAAAACCTCTGTGTCGGTGCGACGTAAAACAAATATAAATTAGCCATTAAGATATTCTCCCATCTGGTGTGCACCTATTGAGACTTCTTACAAACCAATTAACTACAATCCCACAAACGGAAGAAGAAAAGAAAAGAAAAGAAAAGAAAAGAAAAGAAAAGAAAAGGAGACTCACCATCTTCACATATTCGTGCACAACCCACTGAATCCGGATGACGTAAATTGCCTCCAAGGAGACTGTATACCTCATTATAAGTTCGTAAATGACCTCCTGTTTACCAGAAATGTAAGTAAAAGGTAAATGTGCAGGGAAACCTTCTGGACAGTAACAATTAATCTCAGAAATGGAGGGGAAAAGGAAATGAATATTGTTTTGGGTAAATCAGGTGAACTCACAGTAGATCCCCGAGAATCACTGGAGATGTAGAAGGAATATTTTGAAAACCTTCTCCACGTAAAGGATTTTTTTCTGTTCTCGCGAACAGCCGAGCTCATGGAGAGGAGCACAATGATGTTAGTGAAATTACACTTGAGGAAGTGGAAACGATGGTTGTCATAAAGCAGCAGAAATAAATTAAATTAGACCTGAAATGATGAAACACATTGGGGAGGCAGGGATGAAATGGCTTCAGAAAGTAATAAGACTGGCATGGAATGTTAGTAAGGTGCCTTCTGATTAGACGAAAACAGTAACCTCACATATTTATAAGCCAGGTTGGGTATGCATTTTTAGACAAATTTTGCTTCACGGGAGTGCAACAACTATCGACGTATTTCATTAATCAGCATACCAGGCAATGTGTTCGCTAGCATTCTGGAAGGGTGGGTGCGATCAGTGGTTGAGAGTTAGTTTGATGAAAGCCAGTTTGGTTTCAGACCACAGACGGGCTGTCAGGATCAGATTTTCAGTAAGTGCCAGTTAACTGAAAAAATGCTATGAGAGGAATAGGCACTTACGTTTAAGTTTCGTATATCTAGACCGCCAACGGCCGTGTTGAAACACCGGATCCCGTGAGATCTCCGAAGTTAAGCAACATTGGGCGTGGTCAAGAGTTGGATGGGTTGCTACACGCTGTTGGTGGGGGGTAAGGGAATGGAGGAGCGGAAAGGAACTGGCCACCCTACCGCACGTAAACTCCGGCTCAGGAACACCTCTGCGGAGGTTCGGACCTGCCTTCGGGAAGAATAACCCTTATCTATATCTAGACCAGGCATATGACAGAATACCGAGCGAAAATATGTGCACCGTTCTGGGGGACTATGGGATAAAGGGTAGATTATTAAAATTAATCAAAGACATTTATGCTGGCAACTGGGCTGCAAGTGAGAACTGATGGAAGAAGGAGTTCTTGGTTTAAGGTACTTACAGGGGTTAGACAAGGCTGTAATATTACACTGTTGTTGCCGTTTATAGTTTATATGGATAATTTACTGAAAGGTATAGGGCAGCAGGAAAGAGATTCAGTGGGGTGAAAATGTAAGCCAATGCCGACGACTTGGTCTTAGAGGCAGACTGTGTTGCAATTTCATATCTTGGATCTTGAAAACAGGTGCGGTATGTTAGGAAAATTAGTATTTCCACGATTAAAGTGATGGCAGTTGGAAAGATATCTAAGAGAACTGAATGCAAGGTTGGGTATGCAAAATTGGAACAGGTAGATCGTTTCAAGTATTACGATGTATCTCAGGATGGTAGTAAAGTATAGTAAGCGAGATTAAATAACGGTGCAACAAAGCTAATGCAGTGACCTGGCAGTTGCGAACAACAGTATTCTTTAAGAAAAAAGTCAGCTCGCGGAAAAAACTCTCTACTTCGGTCTATTTTTAGAAAATTTTTGCTTTACGGGAGTGAAAGATGGGTTATCAGTAATGAAAGTAGCGACAATGAACGCTGGTAAATGGGTGGGAACAATGGTAGGAGGGTGTTCTGAATAAGGAGAAAAAGGCTACGTTAGGAATGAACTCTGTGGATGATTCGACTTCAGTGTTTGGGTCAAGTGAGGCGAACGGAGGAGACCAATACAACGATGATTAGACTTAGTTTCTAATGATCTCAAAATAAGAGGTATGGAACTAAACGAGGCTATAGAGCTAGTTGCAAATATAATATTGTGGAGGCGATTAGTAAATTCACAGAGACTTGCAGACTGAACGCTGAAAAGCATACCAGTGTATAATGAATATGTATGTATGTATGTATGTATGTAAATTGCCTCTCATTTGCTTAAGGCGTTGAATCTTCAAAACCGCTATTGAATGCTCCTCGCACGGCAGTAGTTGGTCATCCACCCAAATGTCGTCTGGTCCGGTGACGTTTCAGTTTCAGGATTATGCTATAACATAGGATTTCCAGGAAAATATCGGAGAATTGGACTCACACTGGCAAGTAGTACTGAATAAGAATGTTTCAGTACCTCCAAACATTCACACTTAAATATAAAATAGTGTGGTTACCTTGCCATAAAGCTGTTAGGATTATTTGACAGAAAGTAAAAGGATTGCATTGTTACATGAACAGGAGCATTACATAAAATCAAAATTATACCGTTTATTCATACCGTGGCAAGTCTTCAACTGTTCTGATATTCTTCATCCTTCTACCTAACATTCTAATGGCGTGGGAGAAACCATTCTAACTGTAAGAATTTTTTTTCTCTCGAGATACTTCATTCTACGCTCTACGGCATAGTAATTAAGAAGGCCTTTCATATAATACTATCAACATTACCAATAAATAATTCATTCTGACTAGCTCACAAAGCTGTCTTCTTTTTTTAATTTTTTTTGCAAGCTGCTTTACGTAGCATCGACACAGATAGGTTTTATGGGAACGATGGGTCAGGAAGCGGCCGTGGCCTTAATTAAGGTACAGCCCCAGCATTTGCCTGGTGTGAAAGTGGGAAACCACGGAAAACCAACTTCAGGGCTGCCGACAGTGGGGGTTCGAACCCACTATCTCCCCATCTCCCCAATACTGGATACTGGCCTCACTTAAGCGACTGCAGCTATCGAGCTTGGTGAAAAGCGGTCTTCAAATCTTCCGAAGACTAGAGGTTAGCCTTTACCAAAATAGTTTGACTCTAGCAGTCATTCAGGTAATTTTCTTTTTTTTCAAATTTGCTTTACGTCGCACCGACACAGATAGGTCTTATGGCGACGATGGGACAGGAAGTGGCTGGGAGTGGGAAGGAAGCGTCCGTGGCCTTAATTAAGGTACAGCCCCAGCATTTGCCTGGTGTGAAAATGGGAAACCACGGAAAACCATCTTCAGGGCTGCCGACAGTGGGGTTCGAACCCACTATCTCCCGAATACTGGATACTGGCCGCAATTAAGCGACTGCAGCTATCGAGTTCGGTGGTAATATCTTTGGTGCATCTGAAACTTGTACATCCATGATATAGATGAAAGATCACTTAAAGACTGGATACATGAGCTATATAGTAATAATAATTTCGTGTGGCTATTTCTAGCCGGGTGCAGCCCTTGCAAGGCAGACCCTCCGATGAGGGTGGGCGGCATCTGCCATGTGTAGGTAACTGCGTGTTATTGTGGTGGAGGATAGTGTTATGTGTGGTGTGTGAGTTGCAGGGATGTTGGGGACAGCACAAACACCCAGCCCCCCGGGTCACTGAAATTAACCAATGAAGGTTAAAATCCCCGACCCGGCCGGAAATCGAACCCGGGACCCTCTGAACCGAAGGCCAGTACGCTGACCATTCAGCCAACGAGTCGGATAACTATATAGTAAACGACGTATAATGACGCAAGTATATGGTACCTGTAAGAACTTCCTTCTCTACGTAAGACCGAAATTGCAGCAGTACAAGAAGGAAATGACTCAAACGAAAGAGAATATCGTCGTTGCGCCCAGGAAAACCGCTATGTGATATATATTTCAGCTTGGATCTCTAACGAGAAAGGTTCTGTTATCTAAGGTTCAGTATTGCATGAATTGTATAAAATTTTCGTTCTAAGTGAGACATGTGTTGCGGGTCAGTATTTCTCCCCTCAACATTGTCTCGTAGCGGTATTTCGAGGCGCAACAACGATATGGTGTTTTGCCCAATAATCAATATATGAACAATAAAACTAACAGAATCTGCCGTCAGTGGCACAGAAAATGGAGAGGTGGCAGACGTGAATCCTGTATTCAAGTCACATATATAATCGTCTTTCTGCCTATACTTCCTGTATGTTTACTTGATACTTGATTATTTTAGGCTATCGGACAAGGCAAATAATGGCCAATGCAGGGTACACTTTATTTTTTCTCTGTTATCTGTTTGTCTGTTACAGTATCACGGGGAAGTTATGTATAGATTTTCATGAAATTTCGTATTTTATTTAAGTTCAGGATATGGGCTAGTAGGATCTTCGCTAGGCCTATATGCCGTTCAAAAATTTCGGCAGGAGGGTGGCTTCAGAGGGAGTCTTGGGCTGTATCATAAAAAACGATTAATCTCTCTTACAGTTGGTTTTACAGTAAAATTGCTCGTCACAAAATGTATTAATAACATTTATACAGACGTTTTTCTTCTACATCGTTTTTCGCTAGAGTGAAAAATAAGGGAAATATCAGAGGAGGTCGCGTGAAAGTTGAAGTCCAAGAGCCGAGAAATAACTCTATGGAGAGAGGCTATAGAGATCCCATCAACGTTTTACAGGCTTTGTACAGCTCTCTGTAATTTTAAATATTAACTTGTTATTTATTTTTTACCGAAATTTTGCGATCTGTGTGAAAGGGAAGGTGAACAGAAATGTACAAAGAGAACCAAAGGCACATGCTAACAAACTGCCCCGTCAACGACGGGTACATCATTTAGTACACATATACAGACATTACGAAGACTAATCGCACATGTTCATATAGTACGTTTCCGTTTAGCTATCCATTTTAGTAAAATTAGCCTCTTATCGTTTGTGCTACTTTTACGCTCTTTATCTAGGCTATATTACATGATGACTAAGTTAATGTGTGACAGACACTGTTGGAAGAAAAACGGTAACTTAACTTTTCCTTTGGCTTCTATTAACTTTCAATAGTCCGGCTCCATGGCTAAATGGTTAGCGTGCTGGCCTTTGGTCACAGGGGTCCCGGGTTCGATTCCCGGAAGGGTCGGGAATTTTAACCATCATTGGTTAATTTCGCTGGCAAGGGGGCTGGATGTATGTGTCGTCTCCATCATTATTTCATCCTCATCACGACCCGCAGGTCGTCTAAGGGCGTCAAATCAAAAGTCCTTCAGCTGGCGAGCCGAACATGTTTTCGGACACTCCCAGCACTAAAAGCCATACGCCATTTCATTTCAACGTTCAATAAGTGAAGTGAACATACAAAATATGGTTGCTCGAAAGAATTCGTATGTAATTTCTTAAAAAATAACAAAAAGCAAGCAAAGTCATCTCCGTAGAGGACATGAAGACCCTTGGAGGGGTGTAAGGTAAAGGCCGCGATTATCTCTAACCTCAGCACTTGGCGGGCTACATGGTTAACACTATGCCCGGCCGCCTTACTCCCCAAGAAATAATCTGGTACTCATTTTTGGTGTAGTCTGAGTGAACCTCAGAGTTATATACACCTCCGGAAGAGGGAGTCCCGTTTCCTAAATCTTTTGACTTCCTGTCGATCCCATGTCCTTCCGAGTGAATCGAGCACACCTTTACCGCCTCGGCCGGGTAGCCCCTCTTAAAAAATAATGACAAGTTTTAATGCATTGTTTAACTATAATAATAAAAAATTACTACACTAGACGTAGCTACAATTCATCCTTCACCACCCATATCGTTCTATGAAGGACATAGATAGCCTACGTTATACATACACCTTCGTTCGCCGCACGTATCCCTACCATCGAAGCCTGTTCATTGCGTACTGCCTCATCCACTGAGTTCATTCATAACTTAGTCTTTATCTCCTCATTCCCAGTGCCTTCCTGCCATACTTCCCACCTGTTTGTACAAGCGATCATTCTCGTTACGTTCATGTATGTTACTTCTTAACTTATGAAAAAGATGTCCTGTGTCCACCTAGATTTCACTCCCGTACAGCAAAGTTGGCGAGGAAACAGATCTGTGTAAAGAGTTTCGTCCGGGAACAGACTTATTACATAGAGATTGCAACTACGAACTCACTGCATGACCTTCGCTGTGCTCAATAAAGGAGAGAACATTAAAAGTCGTGATTACAACCATTACAAAATGTGCCGGGCTGAGTAGCGCTGACCTTCTGAAGCTAACTTGGCAGGTTCGATCCTGGTTCAGTCCAGTGGTATTTGAAGGCGCTCAAATACGCCAGCCTCGTGTCTGTAGATTTACTGTCACGTTAAAGAACTTCTGAGGGACAAAATTCCGGCACTTCGGCGCCTCCAAAAACCGTAAAAGTTAGTGAGACGTAACATTCTTATTATTACAAAATGCATTTCTGTATTACAAACATTAACTCTAAACTAAAAAGGGACTGATAAGTCTGCTGTTTCGTCCCTCAAAACAATTCCAAACTCAGACGAACGAACGAACGAACGAACGAAAGAAAGACATTACTGGGTTATGCAACATAAATTGTTCTACCTAATATAAACCCGTCCAAAGAATAGTACCTTTCATTTTAAACTTTAGATTCGGTAACACCTACCGCATTCACAAAATTCGTTTTGAAAATAAGACTTAATACCGCGCTTCGACACACATTCCACAGAAACAAACAATATTGCATTTTATGATAAATGCCTCAGAGACAGGGGGCGGTAATGCAAACCAGAAACCACTAACCATTACTTTTGATTGAAGTCCATTAACAAGTACTTGCCATAATCCGTGCACCTACTCTAATTGTGGACAATCACAACATAAACTGTTGAATTAAAATGTCTCGCACAGAGAATCTCCCGGTACAGGGGAAAATCAGGAAAACGTCGCCTGAATCACCCCGACAAGGTAGGACAGTTACTTTCGAGCCACAATTATAAACAGTCGATACTAAATTTCATTCGAACAAGGTATCAAAGCCTGCACCTGACCACGTTCTTGTCCCTTACTCAAGCCGCACCCAGTTGTCAGAAAAAAGTTTATGACATTATCAATCATGCTTTACCTACTTCAAAAGCCATTTGTGCGGATACCTGGGACTTAGTCATAAAGTCACAGGAACCGTTAAGCAATACCCACAAAGCCGCAGGGCTAACCAAAGCGAGCACTTTGTCCCCCGCGTTCTTGAGATATCTGCAATATAGACTTCCTCACATACTCGGTGACGCCGTAGAATAGCATGTATCCACCAGTAAGAAAAGACACAAAAACTTGTAGAATAGTTGTCCCTACATCTCGGGCGTGGTTTATGTTATATCTAACATCCTACAGTCTGGATCCACGAAACACTATCACTTGCATGAACATGCGTGAGTGTTACGATTCGTACAACGAGAAAACTACTCAAATACTAGTACTACAGTTCGATCCTGGACTACAAAAAAAAACGTGCGGCGACTACCCTCTGAAAGATTTTACCTAGAGTACTTTTACACTCTATGAAAGAAGTTCTGGGAGAGTCCCGTATTTCAAGACACGAAACAAGTACAATAAACTTAAACTAAATTAACAAGTAAGAGCGCAGTTGCCAATCCTACAATAATACACATTACCGGGCGAGTTTCAATACAAGCATACTATTTTAATGAGCAAGATCTATCTAACATATAACCAACTGAATTATAACTACCCCAAACATATGCGTGTTCGAGCCTCCGTGACTCAGGCGGCAGCGCGTCGGCCTCTCACCGCTGGGTTCCGTGGTTCAAATCCCGGTCACTCCATGTGAGATTTGTGCTAGACAAAGCGGAGACGGGACAGGTGTTTCTCCGGGTACTCCTGTTTTCCCTGACATCTTTCATTCCAGCAACACTCTCCACTATAATTTCATCTATCAGTCATTAATCATTGCCCCAGAGAAGCGTGAAAGGCTTCGGCAGCCGGTCAAAAATCCTATCCTCGCCGCAGGGTTGGGGCTTCATTCATTCCATCCCTGACCCGGTCACTGACTGGAAAACAGGTTGTAGGTTTTCATTTCAAATGAGTGTTTAATTGTTCAACTGAAAAGATACAAACGTCAGTGTCAAGCATACGTACGTAAGTAAATATTATATTTGAGTTCTGAATACTGATAAGATAGTTTAGGAATTTCCAGGCCAGCAAAGAAGTTAATAAAAGCCCACAAAGATACCATAAGCTCTTTCTAAAACGTAATATGCCTGTCTGTAGGGAAAATGACAGTTAAAAGATACATCTTTCTCAATCGATATCAATTATGGCGACAATAACGGTTGAACTCTGCCCTACTCAACACAATCAGACTAACAGTAATAGTTTATTGCCAACCACGGTTTCGAAAGTAAAGTTCTAATATAACAATTTCCCTACAGTAATATCGCAGAGGAATATACACGGTTATTCAGCTATGAAGTCTACCTCAAACAACTCGAAAAACGATAAAGATATTAACATTCCGTTTTCACTCGCAACAATATTACCATTGTACTCGTAACTGGACATAGTACGTTTTCATGTTCATAATACATCCTGAGATAATGGTACTAAATTTGTTTCATTTAAATAGACCCAGACTCAAACTTACGAATATTACAAATTAACACCGTGATTATTTCGAAAATCGGACAAGAACTCCAGAAAATGTAACTGTGTATTACAGTGATAAAAACCATTTTGGATACGTATTGAAAGTATTTGTATCAAATAACACTAGTATGTTTTTATTGTTTGCCCACCTACTCAAACGTGCTTTATTTGCCAGCTGGAGGCTACCCTACTAGATTCGCGCTAGGTATGAAACATGAGCCAGCTGTTGACATACAGAATTCCTTCATCATCCTTTGACAGCTACGTATTCGCTAATACTGAGCCCCTAAAATACTTCTTAACCTGTTTACCCTCCAGGTTTGGTTTTTCCATCGGACTCAGCGAGGAATCCAACCTCTACCGCCTCAAGGGCAGTGTCCTGGAGCGTGAGACAATGGGTCGGGGATACAACTGGGAAGGAGGACCAATACCTCGCACAGGCAGCCTCATCTGCTCTGCTGGACACGGGCCTTGTGGGGGATGGGAAGACTGGAAGGGACAGGCAAGGAAGAGGGAAAGAAGCGGCCGTGGCCTTAAGTTCGGTACCACATCGGCATCTGCCTGGAGGAGAAGTGGGAAATAGGCCTATTCATAAGCAATAAGGAAAGAAAGGCCTTGTATGAGGGATAATAGTTAACATTACACTGAATATGAAAATATAATTTTAAGAAGAAGTTCAACTAGTACAACTGGGCAATCACCTCTTCTTAACACCAATCAGAAGTGAAAAAGAAATTGGTTCAATTCTCCGAAGAATGAAAGTAAGGAGAACAGCCACGAAGGCCGTGAAAATGAAGGACACCCTAGGCTTCACAAACGTAATACCGTCGGGATAAAAAAAGAACAACGGTTCACCAAAGGAAGTCGGATAGGAAATAAAACCCAACGAATATCTGGTTTTCATTTACCTGTTACCTACAGCAATAAAGATGTTACATCATGCATTTTATCGTAGTGTATGGTCACAGGAGGGCAGCTGCCAGAAAACGATACGAATAATATCACTGCCAGAAACCAAATCCAAGTATACTTACTCTAAGGTTCTCATCCTTCGTTCACCTGACACTTCCACCACCACTATTATCCAATTGATCTGAACACAAAAACCACCTTGCATGGTTTTCAAATGTTTGTGCACAGTCCATCTCAAAATTAAATAAAATACATACGCACCAAACATAATCCAGCCGTTACTTTCAATCTATTAGTGATACGGCCATTTGTTTGACGCTGGAATATAAGCCTACTGGTCATTTTAGTACACGCTTTTCTACCTAAAAAATTATTAGATATAAAAGTAAAGAGTTCGGTGTGTAGCTAAGCATTTCTTTTTGATATAACTCCCCATCTTACACTTACTGTACTGAACTCAACGTCACATCCAAACAACAATCCTTCGTCAAGATATCCACCCAGAATGTTACTGATCGCTAGAGCTAGGAATTGTAGGTGTAATTTTTTCTTTTGTCAAAATGGGACAAGAGAGGCGTTTTAATGTAGTCGAAAACGGTGCAAAAAGGTGCAAATAGTAGATGTAAATATTCATACAAACGTCACCAGAACCAATTTTTGGGATGTAAAGCCAATAACATAATTTATTATTAAAGCCATGTTTACATCATATAAACATACATACATAATCATTATAGACCGTTATGCCTTTCTGCAAGCCTCTGTGAAATTACTAAAGGTCGCCCCAATCCTCTATTTGCAACTAGTGCTGTGGCCTCATTTAGTTCTATACCTCTTATCTTTAAATCGTTAGAAACTGAGTCTAACCATCGTCGTCTTGGCCTCCCTCTACTCCTTTCACCCTCCATAACAGAGCCCATTAACTTTTTTTGCTATTTGCTTCACGTCACACCGACACAGATACGTCTTATGGCGACGATGGGATAGGAAAGGCCTAGGAATGGGAAGGAAGCGGTCGTGGCCTTAATTACGGTACAGCCCCAGCATTTGCCTGGTGTGAAAATGTGAAACCCCTTGAACCATCTTCAGGGCTGCCGACAGTGGGGTTCGAACCCACTATCTCCCGATTACTGGATACTGGCCGCACTTAAGGGACTGCAGCTATCGAGATCGGTCATTAACCACTTAGGTGACCTATCCTCCTCCATTCGTCTCACATGACCTCACAACCGAAGCCGGTTTATGCGTACAGCTTCATCCATAGAGTTCAATCCTAACTTAGCCTTTATCTCCTCGTTCCGAGTACCTGCCTGCCATTGTTCCCACCTGTTTGTACCAGCAATAATTCTCACTACTGTCATGTCTGTTACTTCTAACTTATGAATAACAAATCCTGAGTCACCCAGCTTTCGCTCCCGTAAAGCAAAGTTGGTCTGGAAACAGATCGATGTAAAGATAGTTTCGTCCCGGAACTGACTTCCTTCAACACTGTTGATCGCACCTGCGAGCTCACTGCATTAGCTTTACTACGCCTCGATTCAATCTCGCTTACTATATTACCACCCTGGAAGAACACACAACCTAAATACTTAAAATTATATACCTGTTCCACCTTTGTATCACCAATCTGACATTCAATTCTCTTGAATTTCTTACCTAATGACAATTTATTCTTAGAGAGGCTAATTTTCATACCATACTCATTGCACATATTTTCAAGTTCCAAGATAGTAGACTGCAGGCTTTCGGCACAATCTGCCATTAATACCAAGTCGTCAGCATAGGCCAGACTGCTTACTACATTTCCACCTAACTGAATCCCTCCCTCCCACTTTATATACTTTTCAGCAGATGATCCACGTGAACTAAGAACAGCAAAGGTCAAAGGTTACAGCCTTGTCTATAACCCCTGTAAGTACCCTGAACCAACAACTCATTCTACCATCAATTCTAACCGCAGCCCAATTGTCAACATAAATGCCTTTGACCGATTTTAATAATCTACCCTTAATTCCACAGTCCCCCAGTATGACTAACATCTTTTCCCTCGGTACCCTGTCATATGCTTTCTCTAGATCTACGAAACATAAACACAACTGTCTATTCATCTCGTAGCATTTTTCAATCACTTAGCGCATACTGAAAATCTGATCCTGACAGCCCCTCTGTGGTCCAGTCTGAAACCACCCTCCCTTCCAAGATGCCAGTGAATACTTTGCCTGGTATACTAATCAATGAAATACCTCTATAGTTGGTGCAATCCTTCCTCTTCCCTTGCTTGAGGCGCAATTACTGCTTTTGTCCAATCTGAAGGTACATTACCATGCTAATCTTACTACTCTATGAAGCCATTTCATCCCTGTCTTCCCACTATACTTCACCATTTCAGGTCTAATTTCATCTATTCCTGCTGCTATGACAATGGAGTTTATTTACCATCCTTTCCACTTCCCCAAGCGTAATTTCACCAACATCATTTTCTTCCTCCCCATGAGCTCGGTTGTTCGCGACAGCACCGGGAAGATTTCCTTTTACGCTGAGAAGACTTTCAAAATATTCCCTCCACCTGCCCAGTGATTTCCGGGGATATATTATGAGTTCACCTGAATTACCCAAAATACTGCTCATTTCCCTTTTCCCTCCCTTCCTAAGATTCTTTATTACTGTCCACAAAGGTTTTCCTGCTGCTTGACCTAGCCTTTCCAGGTTATTACCAAAATCTTCCCACGACTTCTTTTTGGATTCAACAACTGTGTTTCGCTCTGTTTCTTTCATCTACGTACAATTCCCTGTCTGCATCGGCCCTTGTTTGGAGCTCTTTCTGATAAGCCTTCTTTTTACGTTTACAAACTGCTCTCACTTCATCATTCCACCAAGATGTTCGCTTTTTCCCATGTTTACACACAGTGGTTCTTAGGCATTCCCTTCCTGTTTCTACTACAGCATCCCTGTTTGCCACCCATTTTCTTTCTATATCCTGAACCTGCTTACCGTCCACTGTTCGAAACTTCTCACTAATCATATCCATATACTTCTAATTTCCTCGTCCTGAAGATATTCTACCCTTATTCGTTTGCAGTCATTTTCTCTATCCTAGGCCTAGAGATACTTAGTTCAATACAGATAAGACAGTGGTCTGTGTCATAGGCAAAATCCCTGAAAACCCCGTACATTCCTAACGGACTTCGTGAATTCGAAGTCTGTTAAAATATAGTATATTACGGATCTGGTACCCCTAGCTTCCCATGTGTAGCGGTGAACAGCCTTGTGTTTGAAGAATGTATTCGTAACTGCTAAACCCTTACTAGCACAGAAGTCCAGCAAACGCTTCCCATTCCCATCAGCTTCCATATCTTCCCCATATTTACCAATCACCCTTTCATATCGTTCAGTTCTATTTCCAACTCTCGCATTGAAATCGCCCATTAGCACTATCCTATCCTTGCTGTTGACTGACTACGATGTCACTCAATGCTCCATAAAACTTGTCATCTTCAACCTCATCTATACCCTCACATGATCAATACACTGAGACAATTCTCGTCCTAACTCCTCCAACTGCCAAATCTACCCTCATCATTCGCTCATTTACGTGCCTATCCTACCCCATACTCTGTCCTTCCCTTTTTAACACCCGTCAAGTATACTTTACAATCTATCTCCTCCTCGTTATCTCCTCTTACCCGAATATCACTTACTCCTAGTACATCCAGATGCATCCTCTTTGCTGACTCAGCCAGTTCTCCTTTCTTTCTTCCATAAGCCCCATTAATATTGATAGCTCCCCATCGAATTCCATTTCGTTCACCAAGTTGTTTCCAAGGAGTCCCTCGCCTGTCAAATGAGAATGGATCTCCGTTACTCCCATAGGTCCGAGGCTTGCCTAAAATGTTCTGAGCTCGGTAATATCATGAAGCAGGATGCTACCCTACTTACACAAAGTCCAAGTGAGAATCTATCCTCTAACGGGTTAGGAAGCACCGGTGGATTGGATAGTCCTAGGCGCCTGAGCACAAGGAGGGCCATCATTCAGAATATGTCCGATATGTCCACCCCCATTCCATAGCAACTGGTATCCCGACTCTCAGGACCACTTACTAGGCCACTCAGCCGTTCCCCATGGTTCACGAACTAGGACGTGACTACAGTAACACACACCATGAACCATCATATAAAAGGACACGAAATTCATGCATGTTATCATGTATTAAAAATCTGCCTAAAGCAAGTCTCAAAACACAACGTTATTAAAATCACATATCCAGAAATCTTTCAAAACAGATAACATTTAACATTTCAATGTTATTTTTAGTGAGGTTGCATCTCCGGTCGCTAAGTATCTGGTGGTATATGAAGCTGGGTGTTGCACTAACATTTTCAGTGTCACATTTTTACAGCTTACAGAAATAACAAGAAACTCTATTATCGTTAAGTAATGAACTACATTCCTACTAAAACTGTAATATATATGGCAATTAGGCCTACAACCCAGGAAATAAGAGGCTAATTGTACACTGTAACTACAGTTACCCTTAATAAAATGTTACTGATTTTACGTCCCACTAACGACTTTTTACGGTTTTCCGAGACGCCGAGGTGCCGGATTTAATTTACATGCCAGTAAATCTATTGACACGAGGCTGACGTATTTGAGCACCTTCAAATACCACCGGACTGAGCCAGGATCGAACCTACCACGTTGGGGTCAGAAGGCCACCGCCTCAACCGTCTGAGCCACTCAGCCTAGCACTGTTAATTTTGCCTCACTTGAATTGAAAGTTTGCCGTCGTTTTTCATTGAAGCAAGATGTTGGTGATATAGTGGATGGTCTGGTATGGCGTGGAAAAAAAATTACCCAGCAAGTTGACCGTGCGGATAGGGTCGCGTAGGTGTGAGCTTGCATTCGGGGTATAGTGGTTTAGAACACCACTGTCGGAAGCCCTGAAGATGGTTTTCCACGGTTTCTCATTTTCACAATAGGCAAATGCTGGGGCTGTACCTTAATTAAAGCCACGGTCGCTTCCTTCCAGCTCCTAGCTCTTTCCTATCCCACCGTCACCGTAAAACCTATGTGCGTCGGTGCAACGCAAATGAAATTTGTAAATTTACAACATGGAAGTGAATTACCTTTGCGAGAGGAGAGAAAGTAGGGATGGAGTAATCTCTGCAGAGTGGCTCAATCTAACGGGGACATGTGGAAATGTTTCTCGGTAGGGGATTTGCTAGTCTCGTGCAACTACCTGAGACCGATACTGGCGAACATGCTACCTGATGCTATGCAGGCTTAGGCTCGTCCCTGCTGAGGTACACTGCGCCGCGCTGTCCGCTAGGGAGTTGCCGTAGGAAAGCAAACCCCCTGAGTTTGATTCGAAGCCAGCAGCGTTGGTTGGTCGTTACGAAGCATTAGTTCAGCGAACGACCGAAGATGGTTGATTTTAATATGTTTTCGAATATATGTTAGGTTTATTAAACTAAAACATTAGAAGAAAAGGCGATAAATGAAGTGCAAAATGATTGGGAGTTATCAACCCTGCAACAATACCACGCACCACCCCTGGTAAACACTTATACATACTAAAAGGATGTTCAACGTCAACAGACATAAGTGGTGGATATTTTGTTTGACGTCAATATTAAATGGTTTGTTGCAACTTCCTTAACATCAGGAGTTCTGGCTTAGCTCTGTTCTAGTATCTGTTTTGCGATGCCGTCCCGTGCTTCCTTTACATCCACCAAAATAGCCCATTAAATTGCATATACTCTCCTTATTCTTTACATGTTATGCCCTAGCTACATACTGCGTAACATGAATACGTTTGTACTTTTCTGTATCAATTGTTATTGACGATGATAATAATAATAATAATAATAATAATAATAATAATAATAATAATAATAATAATAATAATAATACCGGTAATTATAGTAATGTTATTGGCTTTACGAGCCACTAACTACTTTACGGTTTTCGCTGACACCGAGGTGCCAGAATTTAGTCCCGCAGGAGTTCTTTAACGTGCCAGCAAATCTACCGACACGAGGCTGACGTATCTGAGCAACTTCAAATACCATCAGACTACACCAGGATCGAACCTGCCAAGTTGCGGTCAGAAGGCCGACACCTCAACCGTCTGAGCCACTCAGCCCGGCAATTGTTATCGATATATCAAAAACATTGCACCTCAGAACTGTTTAGTACCATCACGTATTTTCTCGGCGTACAATATCTGTTTCAGCATACTTGATACTACATTAATAGCAAATAGCGTAATATTAAGCTATTTGCTAATATGACAGTGACATACTCCATACACAAGGTGTATTCTGAACCGTCACCTACGTAGTACTAACAAGGCCGGCAGATAAGCAAGTGACGAAGGGCGGGCGGCAAGCTAATTGTTCAATAATCACCGGGTTCGTACTCCTTGGCTGAATTGTGAGCGCAGTGCTCTTCGGTTCAGAGGACCCCGGGTTCGATTCCCGGCCGGGTCGGAGATTTTAACCTTAAATGGTTAATTCCCTTGGCTCGGGGCCTGGGGGTTTGTGCTGTCGCCAACATTCCTGCAACTCATACACCACACATAACACTATCCTCCACCACAATAACACGCAGTTACTACACATGGCAGATGCCGCCCACCTTCATCGGAGGGAATGCCTTACAAGAGCTGCACCCGGCTAGATATAGCCACACGAAATTACTACCAGGTTCGTACTTAAGCCCCGATTAGTGTAGTATATGGAGCCTACGATTCTAGCGACGAATTGAGGAACTAAATACAACATAGCACCAAGCTTTACAGACGAAATGTTCGGCGTTCCTTGATTGATTTCTTTAGGAATAAAATGCGGCAAAGGAGCCAAAAACGTATTAAACGAGTAGAAAAAGGTGCTGATATCAAGAAAAGGTGCAAAAAGGTGCTAGCATTGAGAAAAGATGCAGAAACGTACAACCAAACCACAGTTAAGGTTGTTCATTTTATGTTTTCTTTGCAAGACAAGCTCATTTGAACATTTTAATAACGAAAAAGAATTAAGGCGCAGCACTTAAAATTCCTAGCTCTACTGATCACCAACGCCCAAATTTCTTCGCACTATACAGAATGTATCCTGGTAATACAGTACATCAACCATCTCCAATGATGAATGTCAAGGAATTGTAGATCAATAATCTGTACTGACCAGTGTGTCGGAAAGAGAGCTTCACTTACCAAATTAAAAATAATCAGTACGAGAAAGGATTGCCTGAACTCATAATATTCCATACATTAAACAATGAACTTGTCTAAAACCTTCCAGCAGACCAGAGTACGATCAATGCTGATACTGGCGCGCCGCTAGCACTGCATCGCCCGCCCGACCACCTCGCCTGTGCTATCTTCTTTTTCAATCAGCTTGGAGTGGTTCCACCTCTCAAACCCAAATACATCGCCTCATATCTGCTTCCCGTAAAACTAGGCGAGCACCTTCTCGGAGATAGCATGGATGACAGAATGTTGACTCATTCGTTCTTAGAACTACGGAAAACATGGGAAATGCCGCGAGTCAGGAGAGCTGAAGGCAGTAACGAGTCTTACTGGAATGATTCATTACTGTGACAGCGTCTGGTGTAGATCATTAAAAATCAAACAAAGGAAAACTTTAATATCGTAAAATATGACATATCGTGACCCTTTCAACTTTGACCATTAATCACTGTTTTCTGTCGCTGCTTTATCAGAGGATTCTGTTATCTGTTCTATACACTAACTATATAGGTTGGACCTGTATCATATATTCCGGTGTCTGTAACCCATTGCACAAACACTGGAAAAGTGACCTCAGACTTGAAATCGTACAAATTGCAATTCATGAAGGAAACTTTACTAGTAAGCCTAATATACGAATAAAATGGCCAGTAGTTCACCATTTTACTTCGACTGCGAGGTTCTTTCAGAAAGCTTGGGATAACTTGTCCTGCCATGACAGTGAAACACGTAAATGCCAAATAAACAGACATAGACATAGGTCTGTTAAGAGTACTGTATTCCATTATTATAACAGTATTCTACCAGAAACCTGACATAAGCGATGTTCCTGAACATCCAATCGCAGGTCAACACTTCTTTAAAAAAAAGGAATGATATTTAATGATATTTATTTTGAAAGGAGAGATATTAACTCTTTCATACCAGACGAATCGGCTGCTTCTATCAACGCTATTTCGAACAAACCGCAGTTTCATAAACGTCCTGAAAACATGCCCTTCCGATACGCGCAGATAACATAGTAAAATGGATATATTTGTATTTATGGCCTACACAAAAATAGAAAGCTGTTATCCCATATTATTAAATAATAGTAACGAGTGCGATCTCTAAAGGATCCGGTATGTACGTGAAACGTCTGTGAAACGCGAAATGGACATTGCGACCGTGTTTAAATTATCGCATGAGCTGTAATCTGCACCAGTGGTTTTCAAAGTGTGGTTCGCGTACCAGTAAGAGTACGGTAATTTATCGCTGCTGCAAATTGTTTTCAGTGAGCAGTTCATAAAAGAGTCAAGCCTGCTTATTCTCAATGAATCTTGTTTTGGTGCAGTGTTTTGTGTCTACCGCTACACAGAGTCCCCTTTCCGAACTTTTCATTCTAAAATACGTGTCAATGTGTACCTCCGATTGACTAGGTATGTAAAAATGCTTACTCATGCTGCACTGCTCTTTTTTAATTTTTGTTTCGGAATCCACTCATTCATTTCAAGTTTTATAGTAGCAGTGTATATAGCTCAATAGTAATTGTTTTAGTAATTATACTCGTGTACACATCGTTGTTAGGCACTGAAAACCTCGTAATTCCACTCAAGAGAAAACCGCGTTTCTCCATCTGCTTTGTGAAAGCTTACAGCGCTGCCCTGAGAAGACTCCAATGGTCGAATAATTTGACTATCATTATGCAATGACAATGCCAGGAACGGTTCTCCTGCCATTGCTGACCACTCAGTTGTGGTCTTCTGTATACTTTACTCCGAAGGAGTTACCGGTACATGGTTTCCTTTGATTAGCGGCGATATATTATTATTATTATTATTATTATTATTATTATTATTATTATTGGGGAGCAGCTGCTTATATGTCATCCCGGCGACCGTGGTTTGATTCCTGGTGTTGGTACGGTGGGATATTCAGTTGAAAATCCCGTGATGTGGGGAAGGGCACGTGACATTAAATACCTGGCCACAATTCTTTCATGGGCCAGTGCGTGCAGAGACCCTGAGCGAGCGGGATAAGCTGGGGATGATTATGATGATGGATTATTATTATTATTATTATTATTATTATTATTATTATTATAGTTAATATTATTTGGCATCCAGCAATCATTTGTTATTCTGGTATAATCGCGACATACGCGTACTTCGTGGATAAGAAGGTAAAACAATTGGATTCTGAGGGCACGCCAACAAAAATGTTTAAATACCACTGACCTATATCCATTGTGCCGCGGCGCAGTATTGCGTAGATGGTACGAGTAAGCCGAACGCTACGGTAAGCCAGTCTTACAGGTTATAGGTTCGAGGCAGGGATATTCTTTTACTTTTATTTAGTTTTAGTTTTTACCATCTCGTAATGTATATGAAATATAGTTTTTATGCACATTTTCAGTGAATGAAAGTACATGTAGCCCTAAAAAGAAGTATCATAGTATTGATGAAGTGTAGCTCTTGTCAGGCACACCCCAAATGGAGGCGAGCTTAATGTGCCACTTTAACCACATACCAGCCCAACGCCATTCTTCAATCTCTGGCAGTACCGGAAATCAAACCTGGATCCCCAAGAAGGCAGCTAATTGCGCTAACCGTTACGTTACAGAGCATGTAACCCCAAAAGGGCCGATATGTCATCAGGGTCGGATGAAGATGGGATAGGTAGTGGGAAGCGAGGGAGGACCAAACCGCACCAACAATTATTTGCGTTAGCAATAGCTGGTGCTCGATGTGATGACCTGCTTGATTTATGCATATATGGGCACGCCACTTAATGGATATTCTAGTGCGCTGCAGCACAGCCGAGGCGATGAGTTGTCGAAGGCGCAGGAGATTTTCTGCTTCCTGGGTGTAAAATGTTAATTTCAAAATGGACCCACAGGAAGAGGTCTAATGGCGTTAAATCTGGTGACCTGGCCGGCCATGACGCAGGTCCTCCTTTTCCTACCCATTTTCTTGCATTTGTCTCACTCAGATGGTAACGGACGGCTAACGTCCAATGTGATGGAGCTCCATCTTGTTGAATCCAAATCGTTAAACGTTCTCCAACGGACACATCCTCCAGCAGAAGTGGGAGTTCATGACTCAAAAATTGCAGGTAGCCTGTTAAATTGCCATCAAAGGAACACGGTCCAATAAGGTGATCATCCAAGATTCCGCACCATACATCCACTCCCAACTGCACTTGACAGGCTGCCTGTCGCACCCAGCGGGGATTGTCACCACTCCAATGATGATTGACGGTACCATTGTTAAGAAATCGAGATTCGTCCAAAAACAGTTTTTTCCGACGGGAATGTTTAATCATCTTCCAGATTTTCTAATAGCCACTGACACAAATTCATTCGAGCTTCTAAATGCCGCCCGTTGAGCTTCTGGTTCAGCTATAGATGGTAGGGGAGATTTTGCAGTAGGCCTATTCGTAGTACGGAAGCATGGCTGATGTTCACTTATTATGCAACTGCCCGTGTATTCGTGTGTGCGTTTTTGTAAGCTGTGTCTAGAACAGCCTCCTCATTCTTATCAGACGTTAGTCTTTTCTCGGGCAGGTGCTATCGTCTGAAGTACCTATGTTGTTTGTAAACTTCTTTCAACAATGCGGGAATTCTTTGCAGTCGGATGTCACCAGTCTGGATAACTTTCCAGGTATTGCCTGCAACGAATTCTTTCTTACTTCCCCGTATATAACGAGCATATCAAAGTATTTGTCCGTGGAAGACATGGCAAATGACTGAAGCGACTTCGTTCAGACCGTAGTGCAGTGGACGCAGCGCACAAAACAATAATAATGGCGTTTTGCTGTTTCCGTGTGGCACACACTGGCCTGAGAAGTACCGAAGCTTCATATCGATGTAAAATATATCTGTACGACGTAAGAGTCAAACTATCAGTACTACGCTCCGTTAATTGGTAGGTTAGCGTTTGGCCACACGCGTTACGCCACAGCGTGAGTGAGACTTGTATTAAGAATGTCTTAAGAGTATGTTACTCCTCCAGTTCGTTGTTTCTACGTTCTCCACGTCACCATATCGTAATTTTAAGCGTTGATTTCGCTGCACCCGGTCACTTGGGATATCTTAACATAGTTACATGGTACATGGTAGACTGACGTACGATAAATAATGTAAAGGATGTCTTATTTTTTGAACAGTCTATAGCTATATGGCGGGAATGATAATGGTTTTCAGAATCGTTTGCAGGATGTACTTACCGTACAGTGCCTAAGAACTATACGGGATGCTAGCAGAGAATTATCAACCTCATGACTATCTCACACGTTTATTGGGCTGCTGATACATCTGGTATAATGTGGACTGAACTACCGAACTGTACCAATGAAGTGAATGTGCCAGTGGAGATGTGTTAGTGTTTATGTATATTGGGTGGCGACATAGAATAAATCCACTGTATCACTTGCCTGTCGTAAGAGGTGACTAAACCAGGAGATTCCTCGGACGCTCTGAACTTGGGTGGAAGATCTGTGGTTAGACGGCTCTACCTGAACCTGTCACTGCTTCCACTTACAGTACAAGTGCCAGACTCCTTACCGTCATGTGACCTCACTTAGTCAACTCTTTTTCTCTTCCGACCCCGCCGGTATTAAGTCTGTGAGGTCTCAGGGGTATTTCATTTGCATGCCCTTTGTGGCCCTTCCCTTTCTTTTGCCGACACCTCCATTCTTCAAAGGTTTGGAATTCCTCCTTTCACCTCTTCTAACAAGAGTTAGCGGTGGTGGTGTTTGTGATCGTTGTTTTGCGGGACAAAATAATGTCACCAGCTCCTCTCAACAAATTATATAAACAAAACATGCATAATAATAAACATCACATAAAAACTAATCAAATAAGGTGGTGGTGGGGGAGGTAATGTTAGGAAACCGAAAGAGAGTGCAACACATAAAGAAGAGCGCACACTTCAAATTCAGAAGTAGGATACTTAACAAGTCAATTCTCACCCATAAAGCGACAGCCAATTTGAGTTAGAAAGGGGTTGGCTGTACTTCCCATCAAAACACTAATCACCTCTGCAAGAGTATTCTACCTGAGCAGGCAGAGAATAAAACCAAATGACAAAACATATCCAACTTTTTTGCTATTTGCTTTACGTCGCACCGACACATGTCTTATGGCGACGATGGGATAGGAAAGGCTTAGGAATGGGAAGGAAGCGGCCATGGCTTTAATTAAGGTACAGCCCCAGCACTTGCCTGATGTGAAAATGGGAAACCACGGAAAACCATTTTTAGGGCTGCCGACAGTGGGGCTCGAACCCACTATCTCCCGATTACTGGATACTGGCCGCACTTAAGCGACTGCAGCTATCGAGCTCGGTACATATCCAACTCTGACAAAAATACAACCGAAGGTGTGCCAGGTTTTACACCCCCATCCGACAAGCATTACACCATGAACAAGATCATATAGGCTGAAGTGAAAAATCAGGTTCGTATCTGAGTTACTATTATTAAATATTCATTTCCGGTGCTTTGAAAAACAAGGTTAACAGACTCGTGTACCTGCAACGTATGAATCCTGTCTTTTATAACCTGAGTCGCTGTGGTGACTGGTCTAGAATGGATATTTGTAAATAACTACGGATGTACAACATTGTTTGCTTAACGTCTGTTCTGAATGTCAACGGTCTTAATAGCCGCTGGGTATCGGAATTTTGTTCTGCAGGTGCACCTTAACGCGAGGGAATCAATCAAACACGGAGTTAAAGCATTTAAACACCCTCAAATGCTACTGACCTCATCAGGGATCTTAGAAAATCGGTAGGCCAAGATCAATGACAAATAACTAGGACCATGACTGGGACTGGGAAGGAAGCGGCTATGGTCTTGAATAATAACTACAGCACTTCCCACTGTTGAAATACAGAAACTACTACAAAGATGATTCTGGCAGTAGAATTAAAATGCTCTGTCACCCCACTTCAGGATACTCTTCAACTGACTGGCGATTTAGCAGACTGAATTACCTCTTATTTCTTGTGGTTGTGCCAGGGATAATTACACTATATTGCATTGGGGAGATAGTGGGTTCAAAGCCCACTGTCGGCAGCCCTATAGATGGTTTTCCATGGTTTCCCATTTTTACACCAGACAAATCCTGGGGCTGTTCCTTATTTAAGGCCACGGTCGCTTCCCTCCCACTTCTAGCCCCTTCCTACCCCATCGTCGCCGTAAGACCTCTCTGTGTTGATGGGACGTAAAGCAATTGTAAAAAAAAACTTTTAAAAATTGCAAATATCTCGAACTTCTTGAAGACCAACAGCCACGTCTGTTGTAAACATTTCGCCCTGTACGACCAACGAAGAGTTAATTAATATGCGAGGAATAGACTGATTTTAAAAATACCTGAGTGGTGTAACTCACCTTTAAAGACCCGAGAAAATTCATGTTCAAAGACAAAGCGTCAAATATCGTGCGAGGTGTTTAAAAAAAGACCTCACAGATTTAACTCACTCTTGAATTTACGGGAAATTTTCCGTTAAAGGACACAAACGTATATTGTTATAGTCAAACTAAGAAGACGTAAGATGGCCTTTGAATTATTGCTTACTTCACCTATACTGTACACAAATTTGTTATACGGTACCGATTTCTACTGGACGTTCATCTGTCATAGGACTATCTTCCAGCTATATATACACAAGTTGTTCTTGATATAGAACCTATTCCGAATTCTGTACACGTCAATGGCACTTCACTTTTGGATCAGAAGAGCGAAATAAAAATGTATGTATATTCTCTGTAAAATAATTAATTCATATTTCCTGCAGGAACACACAAAAAAGTACATCCACAGCCAGACAAGAATCCAGTTCAACAGATCATAAAAAAACAGTTTGTAACTCGAGATGAAAAGCCACTCAAAAACTGAATGAGCGCATGGTATTGTATATTAAGATCCTCACAGGTACACTTTTTCTCAGGAACAGTTTAACCCATAGATATAATGTTTGGTGTGGTTATATACAGGGCGTGTATATATATGGGAGGTGAATTATATTTTGATAATAGCCTAATTAAAATTAAGTCTGATCAGTGCTCTTTTTCCTTTAAAAAAGCCACCACTGCTAGACTGGAAGCACTTGAACTCTGGCTATACAGAAGAATTTTGAGAATATCATGGACTCAGAAAGTTACAAACGTTGAGGTTCTACACCAAGCTAACAAGAGACCAGAGCTGATCAACACCATCAAGTGTCGTGAACTACACTATTTTGGACACATCATGAGGAATCAGAAAATATATGAGCTGCTTCAACTTATCCTGCAAGGAAAAAATACAAGAAAAAAGATCTCCTGGGCGAAAAAGAATCTCCTGGCTCGACAACCTTAAAACCTGGTTCAACAAAACATCTACAGAACTATTCCGAATTGCAATGGAAAAAGCCAGAATAGCCATGTTGATCGCCAACGTCCAAGAGGCGGTCAGGCACACTAAGAAGAAAAAGAAGTGCTCTTTTTCTGGGAGGAAAGGTAGGTACTCACTATGTAGGTGCTATTACAGCCACTTCAATACTTCTAACATACACTCTGATATTCTCTCGTCTTCAGCATCCACTCTTTTCTCTCGCAGGAGCCATTTTTTGCGAAACTGCCCAACGTTCTGGCCAACCATTATCAGAATCTGTTTCCGTTTGACTCCGTGGATCGTCCATCTTCGCGATCCTCTTCACCACCTGTATTTTCGGTGCTGGTATTGTATTTTACAGGATAACATGCAGGTTTAACAATTTCTACTCCTTCAGCCTTCCTTATATTACTCACTGACATATTTTGCTAATTTTCAACAATGACTGAAATGATTTAAATTACAGTAGATTAATTTCAAAACACAAGTGAACACCTGCATTTTACAGAGCGGGAATAGAACTGATTATCTGACAATGGAAACATTTGGCTGCGTTACGAACCTATTAAGTTCAAGAAACATGATGGCATGGTACGAACTTGCTAGAATCAAAACTGAACATTCAATTCGTGAACAAATTACCATCTGCTGGAATATATATAGTAAATTTATCTGTCAAAAAATTGCAATTATTTTTTAAAACTTGATAAACAGAAGGTGCCGGTGCTGCGGACCGTTGCGTACCGGCAAAAAAAAGGCACTTCGTCTCATATATTAAATGCGAGGAAAATACCATACCATGCCGTCGTTACATTTTTGAGCGAATAAATCTCAGGATACATTTCTGTTTAACACCTCGAGGGTCAGCACACATCATTTTAGGTAATTAGAAGAGCCTATATCCATCCAGTGGCGTACAATACGAACGTATAACAGAATTACGTATTTTTACTATGTACACTGACTGACAGAGCAAATGCAACACCAAGAACGAGTGGTCAGAACTTTATGCCAGTTGCAGGGTAGACTGACGTCACCGAGGTATGCTCATGATGTGAAATGCGCCGCTGTGCTGCGCACGTAGCGAACGATAAATGGGACACGGCGTTGGCGAATGGCCCACTTCGTAACTTGATTTCTCAGCCGACAGTCATTGTAGAACGTGTTGTCGTGTGCCACAGGACACGTGTATAGCTAAGAATGCCAGGCCGCCGTCAACGGAGATATTTCCAGCAGACAGACGACTTTACGAGGGGTATGGTGATCGGGCTGAGAAGGGCAGGTTGGTCGCTTCGTCAAATCGCAGCCGATACCCATAGGGATGTGTCCACGGTGCAGCGCCTGTGGCGAAGATGGTTGGCGCAGGGACATGTGGCACGTGCGAGGGGTCCAGGCGCAGCCCGAGTGACGTCAGCACGCGAGGATCGGCGCATCCGCCGCCAAGCGGTGGCAGCCCCGCACGCCACGTCAACCGCCATTCTTCAGCATGTGCAAGACACCCTGGCTGTTCCAATATCGACCAGAACAATTTCCCGTCGATTGGTTGAAGGAGGCCTGCACTCCCGGCGGCCGCTCAGAAGACTACCATTGACTCCACAGCATAGACGTGCACGCCTGGCATGGTGCTGGGCTAGAGCGACTTGGATGAGGGAATGGCGGAACGTCGTGTTCTCCGATGAGTCACGCTTCTGTTCTGTCAGTGATAGTCACCGCAGACGAGTGTGGCGTCGGCGTGGAGAAAGGTCAAATCCGGCAGTAACTGTGGATCGCCCTACCGCTAGACAACGCGGCATCATGGTTTGGGGCGCTATTGCGTATGATTCCACGTCACCTCTAGTGCGTATTCAAGGCACGTTAAATGCCCACCGCTACGTGCAGCATGTGCTGCGGCCGGTGGCACTCCCGTACCTTCAGGGGCTGCCCAATGCTCTGTTTCAGCAGGATAATGCCCGCCCACACACTGCTCGCATCTCCCAACAGGCTCTACGAGGTGTACAGATGCTTCCGTGGCCAGCGTACTCTCCGGATCTCTCACCAATCGAACACGTGTGGGATCTCATTGGACGCCGTTTGCAAACTCTGCCCCAGCCTCGTACGGACGACCAACTGTGGCAAATGGTTGACAGAGAATGGAGAACCATCCCTCAGGACACCATCCGCACTCTTATTGACTCTGTACCTCGACGTGTTTCTGCGTGCATCGCCGCTCGCGGTGGTCCTACATCCTACTGAGTCGATGCCGTGCGCATTGTGTAACCTGCATATCGGTTTGAAATAAACATCAATTATTCATCCGTGCCGTCTCTGTTTTTTCCCCAACTTTCATCCCTTTCGAACCACTCCTCCTTGGTGTTGCATTGTCACTGTCAGTCAGTGTACATTACGTCGCAACTAGCAAAAAAGAAAAAAGAAAAAAAAACTTGTGTTAAATTGATATAACACCAGGCCTGTGTTAAAACCTCTTAACAGCTGCTAAAATTTCACCCAGAAGTCGTAAGTTTGAAGCCTTATTTCTGTATGAAAACTATATATAAACTGAAGAATGCAACAAATGACCCATACTAAGAAAAAACTACTTTTTGCAGTAGTCAGAAGAATTTTTTCTACAAAGATGCCCAATTACCAAAGTCATAATGAACAAGGTACTGGAAGAAATTGAAAATAGGTTAGAATTTCCATAGATTGAAACTTATCAGTGACTCCATAGCAGCAGTTGCTTATAATTCTTCGATATTATGCTTCAGACTCCTTTCTTGTAATTTTAGGAGACAAAGTTCATTACTGCAAGACAAGAGTGTGTAGAATTGTGCACAGAATAGCTGCTGCCTTTGCGGCATCGGCAACGCATTACATTATTTTCCCCGCAGTAGAAGAATGCCCGAAAAACATTCAAAACTTATACCAATCATCACATTTTCCCGGTGTTGAACGATATAACCGTCCGTCCTTTTATTTTTCAAGCACTCTCACATACACTCAAATTAAATCTATAATAACGTTCGTCTCGTATTCATTATAATAATGCTTTTGTTGCCTCTTATTGCACATGTTTACATCTTAGCGGTCTCTGCTAACCATAACCTATAATACTGCTAACCATAACCTATAATAATGTCAACCGTATGTGACAAATTACAATTTCAATATACCGCTCGGAGCGCAGCACGTAAAGAAACAAAAGACACTCACTACCAAATGCGTTCAGGAATCTCACGGATATGTGTTAATTTGTCTTTAACAATTGTTTCGTAAACATTTTTGGAAATGTGTTCGTCAAACAGGGAACTTTTAATAGAAGTGTTAAATTAATAACAATTGTTAGTTAACATCTGTTAAGTAAACTTTAAAACGGAGTTGGAGAAACCGGACATAAGTGCCACATATTCTACTCTGTGGAGCCAGACGAAAAGTTTGAAATCCGAGTATCATTTCACCAATGATAAAATGCTTGTCAATGGTAATTAATAGTGACGTTTATTGTATCAATTTCAAGAAGCATTTTGATGTGTACTTAATGTCTGAAAATGAATGAAGTCTGTTGATTGAAAACGTTTATCAAATATAAGAACCTAACTAAACAAAAGATGACACATTTGTTGAAAAGACAAATGTTTGAATGAATGGTTCATTTTCCATTATTTATTTACTGTCTCAAGTTATGTATACCCTCTTCGTAGCCATTTATCTTGCAAAGATCATCCGCCTCCAAAGAGAACAACACACTCTTGAGCGCCAAAATATCACATGGCGAGAAGTCAAAGAGGATAAGAAGAACGACAGTACTTTTTCAGATTTGACTTTGCTTTACGTCTCACCAACAAAGATAGGTCTTATGGCGACGATGGGATAGGAAAGAGCTAGGAGTGGGAAGCGACTGTGGTCTTAACTAAGGTGCAGCCATATCACCTGTACAGCCTTAAGAAAACGTCTGATTTGCCTGGTGTGAAAATGGGAAACCACGGAAAACCATTTTCAGAGCCACCGACAGTGGGGTACGAACCCACCATCTCCCGAATACAAGCTGACAGCTACGTCACCCAAACTATGCAGCCACTCGCTCGGTGAGAGACTGTACATCTCCAGACCTTACTTTCAGAACCACTATACTTCACTAATAATCAAAAACGCTGTCAAAATGAACGTCGACCGAGCTCGATAGCTGCAGTCGCTTAAGTGCGGCCAGTATCCAGTAATCGGGAGATAGTGGGTTCGAGCCCCACTGTCGGCAGCCCTGAAGATGGTTTTCCGTGGTTTCCCATTTTCACACCAGGCAAATGCTGGGGCTGTACCTTAATTAAGGCCACGGCCGCTTCCTTCCACTTCCTAGGCCTTTCCTATCCCATCGTCGCCAAAAGACCTATCTATGTCGGTGCGACGTAAAACAAATAGCAAAAAAAATGAAAGTCGAATTTTTGGACGCAGGCACTCCAGAGCAGTCGCGACTGTCAAAAATATCGACTCTTAGCACTTGATTTAATATCACTAGTTCGATTATTTTTATCAATATTATTATTATTATTATTATTATTATTATTATTATTATTATTATTATTATTATTATTATTATAGTGTAGTTGTTATTAGTGTAATAGATAACCTGTTAGGTGTAAAAATGGAATACACCCCTAACTATAGCCCGATTAAACAAATGCAGTATCTTATCTTAACAACGTACTTTACGATAAGGTTATTATCTTCTAGGATCCCCATTAGTTCAATCGCAGTAGTATATTGGCTTATGCTTGAATCCTACTGCGATATTATTTCCTCTCCCATTCAGTCAAACAGAAATGTCGAAGACTATCAATTACAAACATAGCTCTCAGCTTTCATATAACTGCACCTTCCAGGCATATTCTTGTTCTCCCTCCACTATTACATAACAAAGGGTCTGGCAGGAGAAACGGGTCGCACAAAGTGTTACATAACAATTCATTTAAAGGGATTATAATGCACTCCAAATATGTTCAGGCTGTACTATTTTTCGAAGCAGATGGTTTAAATAATCCCAGCAAGACTGATACATCAACACAGTGTTGCGTAAAACGTTCAGCCATCGAAATCGCGTAGGCATATACGAACTAACATGACAGTATATGGAAGGCAAGTGTTTAAAATTGGTGCTTATTATTATTATTATTATTATTATTATTATTATTATTATTATTATTATTATTACAGTTCTATACTTTTCAACCTGTATTAAGCAATGTATGGTGACTGTATGGCCAAGACATTACAGACGTGATCGGTTCGCCTGGAACGACATGGGTTCAATTACTCGTCAGAAAGTCAAGAAAGTCAAGAAATTTAGAAACATCGAGGTTCACTCAGCCCACACTTGAAATGAGGCACACGTTAATTCCTGTGGGCAAAGGCGGTCGGGCATAGAGCTGATCACTCTATTCTATTTAGTGCCTGATTTACTAATAGCGGGAACTTGCCTCTGACTCCTCCAGGGGCATTCATGCCCAGTATGGAGATAGCCTAACTGTAACTGTATGTTGAAGTTTTTTGGTGGTTTAAAGTCGTACACATCGAAGGTTTTCGCCGATGCAACGATGTAATAGGGCTAGGATTGGGAAAGTAGCAGCCGTGACCTTGAGAGTGCCACGTTTCAGTTCCTCCAACCAGTTTTAAATTCGTTGCTGATTTTAAGTCAGAGCTTAAAGAAGGGTAGATGGAGTAGTTATCTTCGTACTGTACCTCCACTAAACAGCACGCCGTCACTATTGAATTATAGCCAACAGGAATCGACATTTAACTTCTGCGATTTACGGTAATTTAACATAGTTACGCCATTGTCTCACGAGATAGGTACAATATATTCTCATCAGTCCCTCGCATGTATCTATAGTCCTATTATGGTGTAATAGCTAAGGCACCGTTTCGAAAGAGTATGCTTGGACTTTAAATAAGGCACTGTTTCATTCCAGCACTCGCCAAAAATCAGCATTAAAAATCTAAAGAAAAAGGCACTTAGAACTGCTGCCAAAACCTGTCCACGTAAGGGATGGGACAAATCAACACTGGCCTTTTAAACCCCGCTCATAGTAATTATGATAACCATAAAACTTCTTTTCTGATGGAAGCTTGCATCGCTCCGTTTCCTGACCACATGTTAAGAACAGAAGGACCCGGATTATCCGTCTTAAAGTGGACTAAAGCTACCTCAGATAACTGAAACGTACGGATATTTACCATTTATTATGGTGTGGTTTTACTTTTCCTATTTCGTTTATTGATATGAAACAAATAGTGATAATAGTCATGGGGTGTGATAGCCAAGTGACATACCCACTGGCTTCTCACCCAGGCAGCGGTGGTTAAAATTCCACTCAATGCACGTAGATTTTGGAAATGGGAAGTCACGTCCCTGGGGGTTGGATTCTACTAAAAAATTGAAATCCCGTAGTTATGATCACGATATCAACAGTCACGTAAAACTACCACTTGCCTGCTGTGCTTGTTAATCGTTATATGCCAGTTATTCATTGATCACTCAGTAAAATATTACGGTCATACTAGCCGTGTTTAATACATACATACATACATACATACATACATACATACATACATAATACATACAATTTGAACTGAAACAAACGAAAGGAAGCTTGAAGTTTTTACGTAAGCATTAATCTTAAGTTATAAGCCACGGGATTTACAATTCAGGATGAATTTACTCACTGGAGCATGATGTTTCATTTTTAAATGTCACTTGCATTAACTGGGATTCAAATTATAGACTATTGAGGCTGATATCACAAGTACCCCCAGCAAGGCACTGTCATTACTGAGTCATGAACAACTGTCGAACGTCTCATCATTTACTCCAGGGAGTCGTTACCAGGCGTGTTGACGTCAAGCGCACGCCAGGCGAGCTGCGTGCAGGGTGTCTTTACTCCGTGCGGTCTCAGCTGACCCGACCGAAGAAACTCCAAGGAGATGCGTTAGGGGTGCACAGTACTCCTTCCTTCATCGTAAACAATGTGCGCTACCTCTAAATGACAGATATCCTTCACTAATGTAATTTATAAGGCACTGCAAGTTGTTAATTTCCATGAAATAATAATAAAAATTTATCTATATATATTGAACCCATGACCTTTGTGCCCTAAGAACATTATGCATAAATCGATAATCATTTAAAAGTTGGATTCTTGATAGCATGGATTTGACACGTGACGAGGAGGTGATTAACTTCGGTCCCACGCTCTGGGATACGTGACGTCAGCCACACGTGTCAACGGCGGAAGAATCTCAAGTCATTTTTGTGAACTATTTCAAAGCGCGTGTACATGGCGTGATCAAAGCCAAGTCAAAAAAATTTAGTGGCTATCAAAGGAGGTCAATCATCTCACAAATCGAACCCGTATACATTTTAAATGTCCCATGAACACTACCGCCAGAAATGTAGCAAGCATGTAGTCACTTTCAAAACTCTTGAAATTACAGTTTAGGTAAGTCAGAAAATTTATAGAAATTTTCTTGGCGGCAAAGGGAGATATCCGAAGAGAGGGGGTAACTGCTATAAATACGAAGGGACGCCATGACGAAGTCTCCTTCTCCGGCATTTGTGATACAAAGCGGACGAAAAATTGTTGAGCTGCTCTGTGAAATCAAACAACGAAAGTAGACTGAGTTCAACTGCAGATTTTAGCCATTGCGGCTAGGTCTTGACTCCGTGAGGACATAGTTTTCTTGAGTGAAATAATTGTACCAGATAGGACGGTCAAAGTACTGAATAAATTCTAATGTGATTAAGTAATTCGTGTGCGGAAATAATTATAGTCTATCGTGTGCGCTCAACAAACAAGTGAAGGGTATTTTCTTTTTTTTATGCTTTATTCCAGGAAACCTGAAGGTATATAAAAATGGTTTGTAAAGCCATGAATGTAAAAATGGCTAAATAAAATGACAGGGTCGCAGGTGAGCCCTATGACTACATGAGGTAGGTGACTTTCCATCTTACTACCTCTTATATCTTGTCTCGTGATCTCTAAAAGTGTATTTGAATGGGGATATACGACGCAGTGGTCACCCCTACTAAGTTTTGTAAATGTGAGAATACGACTAAAAGAGTCATTTGTTTTATTTCCCACTTAGATAAATTTTTGAAGTCTTGCGAGTGCCGTATAATGTTGTAAAAAGTTATTGAATAGGGTTCCGAAGTGATATCACGTCCAATGTAGATCGTCATCCGTGTGAGTGTACTGCCTATATTTTGTGATGTCAAATTCAGATGTTCATTCGACGTAAAAAAAATTTCTGTCTGCAATTTGACGTTAATAATAATAATAATAATAATAATCCATGGTCACTCATTTTCAATCGAGTGGAAGCGCGCTGTCGGGTGAGAACCTAGGGTGATGAATTTGGTCACGGAGAGAAACGTTTTTCTATGCCCATTTTAAACTGTGTCTGACTGACAATAGAAGGATCTAGTAGAATGATTCAGTCATTTCCCGTAAAAATCAAGTTACTAAATACGATCTCATTTATGCGAAGTTATTCATGAGTAATGCATTGTGCCATATTAGACGTCGAGATTTCTAGTAAGGATTTTATTCCAGTTCTTTGTCGATGATAATTGTGGAGCTGGGAAACAGGGGTTAGTTTTGTTGATATGAGATTTGTGAATCAGGTTGGACCTGTCATTGAAGCCGGGACATGGAGGCCCGAGGAATGTTTTATATGAGTTGAGATGAGATGTGCGAATCAGGTTAGAGTCCTGTCATTGAAGCCGGGACATGGAAGCCCGAGGAATGTTTTATGTTGGGAATGGAAAGAAATTCATAGAAATCCATAGCGGTATTAATTGGCGACACGTATAATTAGTGTGGGCATCTTGAAGCATAATCTGTGCATTTTGTGGGTTAGAATATCGTATTTGTTTAATTGTGTCGGCAGAGTTTAAAGAGAGCATTTTGAGAAGCCAGTCAGCTGGAACACCTCAGGTGTTTCATGTAACTGTCAAGCGGACTTGGGGGTGAGAGGCCTCAGTGGGGATATAACGGGACAGGCGTGGAATTAAGATTGTACTGTATTCTCGGCCGGGAAAACGTTAAAATGCTGGATTTAGTTGAAATTCATAGCCGGTAATGATCTGAGTGTTGTGAAATACTGTAATTGGGGACGTAATGAACATTTGAAATCACGAACTTCGAGTATAAGGAACAGAGTAACCAAATTCAGGGTTGTCCAAAATATAGAGCGATCGTTGTGATGATCGGTTTGTCTGTGAGGGGTGTGCAAAATTCATAAATGGTAATGACGAGATATGCCATCGTAATTATATGGCGAGTTGTTTGGTTTGTACGTAGATTATTAGGATATCCAAGTGTTAATAACGGTTAGGACTAGATTAGATTTTGAAAGTGTGAGATCAGGAGACAAGATATATAACTGGACATGAATTATGTAAAAATTCTTTTCCAGCCAGATAAACCTCGCAATATTGAATTCACATCACAGCTACGCAGAAATTTGTGAAGAAACCAGAGTCCGCGGAGATAAAATTTACTGATCTTTAACATTTCGTTAAATCATTTAAATTTATTAAATTATTAAATTCAGTGAAACCGCATTTTGAAATAACTTTAATCAAGCGAATAACTTGGAGATGCATTCTGGAAATTTTAGTTTGTTTTTCTGGGGGAATATTAAAATATAAAGTAACGATTAAAGGGACATATCCGAAGGAAATGGATTTTACTGCCACAAAGTTTGTGAGCATTGCTATTGTTGTAATTATTGAACTTTGATTGATTGAGCAGTGAATGTGCTGGGGATAGTAAAGTGGAACTTTGGTCATCAACCGATGTAACTTAATTGTGTTTAGCCTTCAGCCTAGAAACTTGGATGGTCAGGGGTCATCAACCTCAGTGACTTAGATTAGGGCCATATGCCATTGTAGCATCATTTCCTTGCAGTCATCATCCACAATGACTTTAAAGTAACTTAGAAGATTAGATGTCGGTCCATGACATAGACGCAGGTCACATCGATTCAATTAAGGGTCCATGCCGTAGAACCACTGTGTGGCACACACCGATTGGACGGCCTTAATTATACCCAGAGTCCAGAGTTCGTGTTACGAGGGTTGGACCATAACGAATCACTATGATGGTACATGTGGTCTCACATGGAAGCCGAATTTAAGGATTTCCAGACTTTCCCTTCTTAAATGATTAATAATTGAGACAATGGTTTCTAGTATGAATGCCCGTCAGGCAGTTACGTTAAAGTCTCACACCAGTGTTCTGACGTTTATGTAAAATGATTGTGGTGTCCAGTGGACACAATTGACTTCTATGATACCGTTGACATATCATGATTCAAATTTTTCCTGAATAAATAGGAATCTTTTAAATAGACCTTTCATTCCAGTAGATAGATTAAAATTACTGAACCCTACATTTACCTCAGCAAGTGACGAAGAACCCGATACGACCCAAGAGACAGATCTCGTGAACTTTGCTGATAGGTAAGGAAGGTAGGTATCCCTCAATATGGACCTAAAGGGTTCAATATAAAAGAACATGTCCTGATTGATTGATTGATTGACTGACTGACTGACTGACAGACAGATTCTTCATCGCCGAGCCAAAAGTACTGGACATAAAGAAATGAAATTTTGACGATACATTTATATTAGGATATAGGTGCTCACTAAGGAAGGATTTTCAGGTATTCCGTCGCTAAGGGGGTGAAAAGGGGGGTAAAATGTTTAAATGAGGATATCCATACCTCAATAACTTAAAATTTTACAGACGTAAAACTTGATATTTGGAATCTCCTTTAAACATAAAGAAACGCGTATTTTTTTGCTTTTGAAGAATCCAATGAATAGGGGGTGAACGGGAGTGACAAACGGGGTGGAATTAAAAAATATATATCTAGGCCTACAATATATCTCAGGCACGTAGCATGTTACAGACTTGAATCCTGGTACTTGGAATCTCATGTTAAAGTAAAGAGACATATTTTTTTCCGGAGAATCCACTAAAGGGCAACTTAAAAAAGGGGGTGAATTTTAAAATGACCATATCTACAGTATATCCCAAAAACTTAATATGTTACAGAAGTGAAAATTGGTATATTTAATACCTTTCAAAAATAAGAAATACGTATTTTTTTGTTTTCGGAATAACCACTCGGGGGAGTGGGGGGGGTGAAGGGGCAGGTAGAAAGGACTGAAAAGTGGGTTGAATTCTTTTTATTAGGATACTGATATCTTAAAAACTGAAGACGTTACAGACCTAAAAATTGGTGATTGGAATCTCATAAAGAAATACATATTATTTTATTTTCGGAAAATCCACTTAGGAGGGGATGAAAAATTGAAAAAATACTTGAATTATTTGTATGAGTATACTTATATCATAAAAACTAAACATATTGCAGAAATGAAAATTGGTGTTTGGAATCCCCTTTAAAAGTAAAGTAACACATATTCCGCGGATTTCGGAAAATCCAATTACGGGGGTGAAAAAATTGAAAATGTTATTGAATTATTTGTATGAGGATACTTATATCTTATGAAAACTAAAGGTGATACAGACGTGAAAATTGGTATTTGGAATCTCCTTTAAAATAAAGAAACGCGCATTTTAGGGGGAAAATAAACTTGGGGGGAAGGGGTGGAAAGGAATTGAATTCCTTCTATGAGGACACATAACTCAAAACATGAAGATGTTACAGTCGTGGTAATTCGTATTTAGAAGCTCCTTTATAAATCAACACGTATTTTTTGTTTTCGGAAAATTCACTTAAGGAGGGAGGATGTAAGGAAGTGAAAAAAAATGAGTTTTTAAATGTGGATACTTATATCTCAAAAACTGATGGTCACAGACGTGAAAATTGGCGTTTGTAATTTCCTTTAAAAATAAAGAAACACGTATTTGGGGGGGGGGATCAACTTAACGGGGGCGGGGTTAAAAATGAGTTGAATTCTTTTTGTGAGGATACTTGCTAGGGGCTTTACGTCGCGCCGACACAGATAGGTCTTATGGCGACGATGGTATAGGAAAGGCCTAGGAGTTGGAAGGAAGCGGCCGTGGCCTTAATTAAGGTAGAGCCCCAGCATTTGCTTGGTGTGAAAATGGGAAACCACGGAAAACCATTTTCAGGGCTGCCGATAGTGGGATTCGAACCTACTATCTCCCGGATGCAAGCTCACAGCCGCGCGCCTCTACGCGCACGGCCAACTCGCCCGGTGTGAGGATACTTACATCTCCAACAAACAAAAAGGATGTTACAGACGTGAAAACTAGTATTTGGAATCTCCTTTAAAAATAAAGAAACATATTTTTTGTTTTCGGAAAGTCCAATTAAGGTTTGAAAAGAATTAAAAAAGTGGGTGAATTTTGAAAATAAGTACCGGTATATCTACAGTGTATGTCAAAAACTTAACATGTTACAGACAAGTTTCTTTTCGTTCTTGGAAAATCTAATTACGAGGGGATAAACAGGAGTGACAATGGGGTGAATTTCTAAAATGAGTCTGTCTGTTAGGTCATCAGCCCAGAGGCTGGTTGGATCCTCAATTAGCACCACCAAAGGTTATGCGTATATAAGGAAACCCCAAAAACCAATGGCAGCACCAAAATGAGGCGTGCTAGGCAAGATAAGGAGTGAGGTAGTTTGCCATTGCTTTCCTCACTGGATCAGAAAGTACTACTGCAGCACGACTGACCCTATGAGCAGCACCTTTCATAACACTCAGATGCACTAGTCATGCTCCGAATGTCATTACTCAGCACTACCCGTACCCCAGCAACTTCCATATTGTCACAGCCATGGATGTTGACTGGGACTTCGGTGGAAGCTACACTTTACTCTGGCCTGTGCCAAGAGATGGATGCAAAAGTACTGTATCCATCAAGAAATGACAGCAGGCAGCTAAAATGAGTATATCTACAATATACCTAAAAAACGTAACATGTTACAGACGTGAAACTGGTTTTTGGAATCTCCTGTAAAAGTAAAGGAACACGCATAATTTATTTTCTGAAAATCCATTTAAGGGGAAGTGTTAAAGGGGGTGAGTTTTTAAAATGAGCATATCTACAGTATATCTCAAAAACTTAACATATTGCAGACGTGAACATTGGTATTTTTAATATCCTTTAAAAATAAAGCAACACGTATTTTTGTTTCGAATAAATAGTTAAGGGGTGGGGGTTGTAAAAAGGACTGAAAAAGGGGTTGAACTCTTTTTATGAAGATACTCATATTTCAAAACTGAAGATGTTACAGGCATGAAAATTTGTATTTGGAATCTCCTTTGAAAATAAACGCGTATTCTTCTGTTTTCGGAAAATCAATTTAAGGAGAGGGGATAAATAAATTGAAAAATGAGTTTCATTCATTGTTTGAGGATACTTACATCTAGAAAACGAAGGATGTCACGGACGAGAAAATTGTTATTTGGAACCTCCTTTAAAAATAAAGACATGCATTTTGTGGCAGGGGAGGGGGGCAAATCAACTTAATGGGGTGTAAAAGGGGTTGAATTTTTTATGAGGATACAAATAAGAAGTGGACTTAAAACAATAGACACCTAAGGGGCTTTGACTGGAGGGGGTGAGGAATGACGACAAAAATATGCATTTGTATGAAACCGTTTGAATTATGAAGTTAAAATTTCAAATGATATCCTAGGTGTTAAATCACAGAAGGTTTGAAACAAATTTAACCGCTCGGAGAGTTAAATGGGGGTTAAGATCCGAAAACAAATGGATTCATTCCTTCCTCCGAACGGTTTAACGTATGAAGACAATATTCCATACAGCGGCATATATTTTAAATCCTAAGTGTGAAATAGGAAAGATTTTTTTAACGTTCCACCCCTCAAGTGTTAAATGAGGTTAGCTCCGAAAACAAAATTAGTCATCCCTCCAAAACTGTCTGACGTACACGGTTGTAATTTTACAAGAAGGGTCTTCTTTTATAGGTGTAAAATATCGTATACTTACGAGTATTTAGTATTTCTACCCTAAGGGGTTTAGGTGGTGGTTGACACTCAAAAAAAATACCCATTCTTCCGAAACTGTTTCAGACACGAACTCATTTTTTTAATGAAGGGTGGTTATCTATATCCAAGATGTTAATAAATATTTTAAAATATTCACCCCTTAATAAAGTATTCATTCCTCCATTACTGTTCGACGTGCAAAATCAAAATTTCACATCCTAGAAGTTAAATAATAAAACTTTCAAATTCTTCCGTTTGGGGTTTAAATGACTGTTAGATCAGAAAATAAATAATCATTCCCCAAAATCGTTTGACGTACGAACTGACGGCCTATTTTACAGGCTCAGCTGACAGTGGACTCTTAAAAGTGTAAAACTTTGAATACTGACTTTCAGTTTAAAACCATAGCGAAGCACGGGTATCTTGTTAGCTGATATATATAAAGACAATAGGATTATAGGCTACTTAAATACTAAACATATTAACCAAATATTAAACGAAGAATCAAACTATGACATGTTCAACATACATTAAATTAATAAATTAAAAGTATTCTCGTTTACAAAACAAAGGTGTGATGCAATAACTCAAAAGCATTCCGGTGAGCACTTGTCTACACCCTGGGCATCGTGGTCCTCTAAAAAAAGTGACCTATTTATTTTCACCGATTTTCTGAGCCCTGCTAACGTTTGCTGGCAATACATCGGTCGATGTTAGGCTTGATAGTGCTGGCAGACACTATTTCCATTACTGCATTGAGCCGAGATCGAAATCGAGTTTGTTTATCTTCATCCTGGAAAGGAACTGTACACGTCTGTAAGTACCTCCAAAGATTGACAAGATTCCTGCCACAAACTTACGGAGTTGTGGGGAGCGTAATGGGACAAATGTTCGGTAAAAGTCAACAATTTCCCTTTATTTGTACTCTTGCTTCAGCAACGCGTCACGTATTAACTCTTGTTAAGTTCCAGTTGTAAATTCTGGGGTGTGACTTCTGGTTGAACACTAAACGGTACGGAAAAGAGCTGCAACTTTCCTTTTACGCCATCAAGGTCCTAAAACCTTCCATCCTGTACTGACGTGCATGAGACTGCTCATAACGACGCCTAAGATTAAACTTTTTGCGGATTACATGCCTTTTACACACTAAACATTGAGTTTCTCCTTCATGTTCATGTTCGCGGTTTAGGAAACCGTGAGACCTTTCCGGGTCAAATCTACTGTAACTTTTCCTCTTACCACTCTTGCCTTGAGTCCTCCTTTTATTTCACGTGACACGAAAAGATCTGGTTTACTCATCCCCGCTGTGAGCGAACGTACTGTCAGTTCAACTCCCCTCCCTTCCACCCGGAGAGGAGAAGTTCTGCCCGCAAGCGTGCGAAGTCATTTCAGTATCTCACTGCAGGCACTGTTTGACATGCCTGGTCTATAGTGTGACGGACACTGATTTTGTCGCGCTGACATGAGGTTAATCTATATGGATATAAAATCAATATGTATTTGGATACTCTCTCGAAAGGACTTCAATTTTCGAGATATTTGCGCTTCAATTTTCAAGTTGTAAGCCGTCATGTAAGTCAACAATCTAGAGAAGCGTTGTCTTTACCTAGTGGCCTAGGCGCTGGTCCCATAATGTAACGTGCGTGGGTTCGAGTCGCTATCATACCTTCCCCTGTTTTCTTTTTTTCCCCTTTTCTTTCACTTCACTGAGTTTCGTTAAAATATCTTAACTTAACCTATTTTTACCTGTACGTTATTTCTGACAGGATACCTCTTGCAGTAACGTGCGTCAATATCGCATTAAACGCTAGTCTAGTAATATCGTGACTGGGCGAGTTGGCGGTGCGGTTAGAGGCGCGCGGGTCTGAGCTTGTATCCGGGAGATACTGGGTTCGAATCCCACTGTCAGCAGCCCTGAAGATGGTTTTCCGTGGTTTTCCATTTTCACACCAGGCAAATGCTGGGGCTGTACCTTAATTAAGGTCACGACCGCTTCCTTCCAACTCCTAGGCCTTTCCTATCCCATCGTCGCCATAAGACCTATCTGTGTCGGTGCGACGTAAAGCCACTAGCAAAAAAATAGTAATATCGTGTACTACAGTAATCATTTTAAAATTAAATGAGATTAAGATGACTTCATGGAGACTGCACCTTACATCACAGAGCCTGCGCCTTAACCACAAATATTACGAAAACACTTATCTGAATGCTGGCTTATATGACTGCTTATAACTGGTGTTTGAAAACTGAAACGCAAACATCTCGAAAATTAAAGCCAATAGTATTGATTTTGTACCCACGCAGATTAACTTCGCGAGAGCTCGACAAAGTTGGTGTCCGTCACACTATAGACTCCCCTTGTAAGTAGCACAGTAGTGACGGGGAAATTCTTTTGAACTGCAAGGAAAGAAGTACATTACACTTGCAGATTAACCTTGCATAATACGAAGCCTTACTTAATTGGGACACGGACAACAGCTATTCTAGTGGAACATGCTTTTGGGATTCTTCCACACAATCATAATGCTTAAGGGCAAATCGAAATACACAGGTACCGGCAGTCCTAATCCACCCTCTCAAATTAATTCCAGTATTTCATTCCTAGTAAGAGTTCAGCCGGTATTACAGTAGTTGAGTGAAAGTAGTCCACCGGCACAAACCGGGAGTATTACTTCTCAGCATTGCTAGCGTTGAACTCGCTGTAGTTTATTTAACAATCACTCGTTCTCGGCCACTTTGTCTTGCGAAATGTAAAGTTCTTTGCGTTGTTCCGCGAATGCATATGACCACTCGCATGTTTCTTTCCCATTCCGAAATATATTTGCCTAGATCCACTGAATGCGCGGATAGTACGCATATTTCTCTCCATTATGACGAAATTCCGAGCTGTGGCTAAATTATTTCACTGTGTCGCACAGTTACAACAGGAATTTTAAGTAATATCGCCGAAAACCGACTGAATACGAACTCCAAATAGATGTCCGAAGATTGCTTGTTTGTGTCACCAGTTTCAGGTTCCCCGATTTCACTAGTTTTACCCGGCCTTTTTTACGACCTAATTTAAAACAAAACAAAAAATAACTAAAAAGGGTTTATTACGCATATAGGCCCTATGTGTTGCTGTTCTTAGATGGTAACGTTTGATATCGTCTGTGCAATTTCATCATAATCATAGTCACAAAGTTGCTATCAATTACCCATACTTAGAGGATCTTTGAAACTTTTTTTTCCCCTTCGAAGAGGCCTGGCGCAAGTCTTTCGAGCTGACGCCATATAGTCAACGGCGACCTACGCGTCTGTGAGGGTGGTGCCCTACCTAAGATGAATTCTAGTGCTGAAGACGGCACATACATCCAACCTCCGAGCCAAATTAATTAACTGATAAAAGTTAAAACACCAACCCGACCGGAAATCGTAGTCGGAATCCCTTGGACCAAAGGCCAGTATGATAATCATTTAGCCATGGAGCCGAACGGATTGGTTGTAATACGTAAGCACGGACAGTCTAGGAATGAATGGCAGTAAGGTATTTAATAACTACAATAACTACTTTACGTACTTGACAGAAATGATGTTGCGCTCTGTAGTTTTCCAGTATTCAACACCATCTTCAACCATCTCATACTATGCATTCACACATTTTATACCTGACAAATACCATACTTCGGGCTGAGTGGCTCAGACGGTTGAGGCACTGGCCTTCGGACCCCAACTTGACAGGTTCGATCCTGACTAAGTTCGGTGGTATTCGAAGGTGCTCAAATAAGTCAGCCTCCTGTCCGTAGATTTATCGACACGTAAAATAACTCCTGTGGGACAAAATTTAGGCATCTCGGCGTTTCCGAAAACCGTCAAAAAGTAGTTAGTGGGACGTAAAGGAATAGTGAATTTATAGCGATATTACGAGTCGATTTCATTGCCCCAGGAAACTGGAAACAGGATGTGGATTTTCATTTTCATTACGAGTAGATTAGCTGGAACCCAATTTCATTACAAGCTGTATGCGTGGGAGGTAAAGACTTCCAGTATTAGTAATATCGGCTCGATGAATACAGTAGTCTCTGACTTCAGAATTTACCGTTTTCGCTGTAGGCTGAGTGAATTCTAGAGCCGAGATCTGTTGTTGTAGTAGTAGTAGTAGTAGTAGTAGTATAGTCGGGAAACGGGACTATGGGGTGGTAGAGATACATACATTCTTATAAAATGCATCGGGTCCACCTGGAATATTGCAATATAACATACTGTATATCTTTGAAAATTGTGTTACATCAAAGCCTTGTATATTCTATTTGAAATTTGACTGGAACCTGCTCAAAATTTACAGAAAAGGGCATCATAAGTATGTGTAATTCAGATGACAACTCTTCGATATGTCCAAACCGTTGTCGAATTGTTTAACGGCTTCAAAGTAACTATCAGTGTTACAATAGGACAAATATGAAAATTCTTCAATATCCTCCTGTAATGGTTTTTCGAACAGTGAAAGGTCCATATTAAAAGTACGAATTTTGACCCATATAGAACCTATCAACGTATTTTTTTCTAATAAAGAGACATTTAAATTACTCAAAAAGTGCGTAATGTCAGCTATAAAAATAAGGTCAGCAACCAAGCACATGCATTCTTACATAACCACAGCCGCAGTGCTAGAGAGTACTGGGAGCTACAGCCCTGGACAGACACGGGACAGCGTCAGGATTTCTTTTTTCCTCTTTTCCAATTGGCTTTACGTCGCACCGCCACAGATAGGTCTTATGGCGACGATGGGACAGGAAAGGCCTAGGAGTGGGAAGGAAGCGGCCGTGGGTTTAATTTAGGTACAGCCTCAGCATTTGCCTGGTGTGAAAATGGGAAACCACGGAAAACCATCTTCAGGGCTGCCGACAATGGGGTTCTATTACTGAGTGCAAAAATGTGATTAGCTATTACAAATGAAAGGCCGAACAGTAAATAAATTCACTACATCATATAACAAGGCTTACATTTAAGATTAAGATGAGGTGGGGCAAGAGCATTTTCGGGGCAAATGAATCACTAGTCCATAATATGTTTGTCCTTTGAATCTCGCTGTGACATTTCTTGGGGAGGTAGGGAAAGTTGTCCTGCGTTGATTTAACTCTTATGTCTCAAGTGTAGTCGACTGACAACCAATTGTATAGACCAGTTCCGGAATTAATGTTGTCAACTAACCATCAAAGTTAACCATGCTTTCCGAAGCAACGTTACATCTCGACCATCTTTCAGCGGAATAACTTCGTTTGTGGTGAGTTAAAAGCTAAAAGTATACTCTTTTCGTCAACATATTTAATCATTAAATAGCACGTAACTAATTACGAAATGCGTGAGGGGATGTTCTTGCTCCGTCAGAACAAGTAAACGGGGTTAAGTGCGTTCGTACCAAATGGGGCAAGTGCGTTTTGGGGTGTGCACTTACATCATCCTTTCTTTACATAATGCGAATCAGCTCTGAATTCAGTTGCAGACACGATGGTGCCTGTTTATGTGCGAAAGACCATCAGAGGAGGTTATTCGAAAGACGACTGGAATTCAGCAATTGTAGTGGTTATGAGTGGTAGATGTGGCATTAAATCACCAAGTGAATGATTCAACATACATCGTAGTACGTTGATCGACCATGTTAAGGGACGACGGGGAAAGAAATCAACAAACTTTAGTCGTCCTACGACTTTGCCCTTGCAAATAGCTCGAACGATTAGTTGTAATCCATGTACTATATATGTGTATTTTAACATATTGAAGAACACATTAGATGAGTTAGATCTCTCAGAAAAAACACACTTGATACAGACTCTCGATGAGACAAATTTTTGCAAAGATCCCGCTAAAACCGAAGTAGTAGAAAGGAACTGCACGTACAAGGACAACTAATTCGCCAGGGAAGGAAAATATCACAGTCCTATTTCCTTGTAATGAAAATGGGGATAAGGACCATCCATTAATAATTTTTCGGGGGAAAAATATATGGGATCAACGGACAGCAGTCGCAGGAACTGGATTTTCAGACACAACATATGCAGATGGATGGAAAATGGTGTCTTCGAGAACTATTTTAAGAAGAATGACCCGTGCTCTAAATATATAATGGCCATTCAACGCATGTAGGTCTACAATTAGTTGAAATGGCTAGGAAAGAAAATGTGATACTTACGTTAACAAATCATTACTATTAAGCATGATTTCCAAATGTTTTGTCACTACTAAGTTACTAAGTTGCTTTATAGCCGAAGTAAATTACACACTAACGTAAGTTAACATCAGTTTTTGTCTTCAATTTTCAACGTCCAGTAATGTTTTTCCAATGGCAGTAATTTTGCTTCCCAAACACTAACATACTAAACTGAAGAATTTTGTAGAAAATGTAACTTTATAAATTCTGAAATATGCATTCGATAGAAAACGAACTTGCCCCACGATTATGTATCGTACGTATTGGAATACCTACAGGCTAGAGATCCACATGCCCCACATTACGGGGCAAGTGCATACCCTCGACATTATATTGATATTTAATCTCCTAATGAAATATTCATTCTCAAAACACACCTACAAGAAGTAGTAGTCACACATAATTAACCAGTCAACATGCAGAAAAAGTACTGTTTTGGTATTGCAATTAGTTTAGATATATTTAAAATCCAAAATTGTACTTCAGTTTTTAGGGTATACTCTCACCCAAACTCACCTTAATACCTGAATGTATCATTCCGTATTTTGAATTAGATATGAACGAGTGCTATAATCTTGCCCTGGATCAGTATATTCAACGTGCCAAGAAATTGAGTGACACGCCAAACCGACTAGATCACACAGCCGTCCACCATCAAGCGAAAAGTGAATAGCAATCGTTTTGGAAAGAGAGGAAAACACCGGACAGAATTGACGTATGACGATATGATCTTGATTCTTTTCCAGCCAGAGAATGAAGTCCCTTAATAGCAGTCGTTTGTTTTAGTTATATTTCGAGAAGGATGAACAGGAAAAATCTGTGAAACAGTATTCTAATTTGGAAGTTAAGACAATAGTTTCTACACTCCAATAACGTAAAAGAGCAGTGTTAAATGGGATTAGTTATGAGTAAAATAGTACCTCGGACAAAAAGGAATGGTGGAAATGGATACCCTGTGATTGTTCGTGGATTTCCATGTAGCTACCATTGTGATTTAGGGGCCTAAGTACTAGCTTCCCGCTTAGTCGATCCGATTTCGATTCCTGGCTATGCAGTGAATTTAAAACTGGTTGTGAAGGACTAGACTGAGGTCCATTCAGCCCCTGGTAACACAATTAAGGATGAAAGGGGAGCCAAATCTCACTCTCGGTCAGTTTCAAACTGCTAATGCTAGGATGGTACCTAATATACACAAGTCCCTTTCTACTCCAAGCCCTAACTAATGACTATAAAACATAGACACCAGATCCGCGGAGGTTATTTAACAGAATTCACATACTCTTAAGTACACAAGGCTGTCGTCTTTGTCCGAATGAACAGCGACACCGTGTCTCTCAAAAGGGACGACTAAAATGCCATACGAAGCTTCTATTAGGTTATACATATATTTTAAAAAAACACGAAAGCAAGCTTGTAGTTTTACGCGACCCTTGATGGGATGGGGCCTTCACTTTTATGAGGAATCCAAAGCACAGGTAGCTTTCTTTTTTTACAAATTGCCTTACGTCACCCCGACACAGGTCTTATGGCGACGGTGAGACTGGAAAGAGCTAGGAATGGGAAGGAGCCAACTGTGAATTAAATTATGGTGCAGTCCAAGTGTTGTGAAAATAGGAAACCATGGAAAACTATCTTCAGGGCGACGAAAATGGAGTTCAAATCCACTATCTTCCGAATGCAAGTTAACCGCTAAGAGGCACAAACCACGCAGCCACTCGCTCGGTACTTTTTGTTTCATGAATTCTACATATAGGGCCTACATTGGTTGGGATTCGAATAGCAGCCACCTTGGAGAGAAGCCACTGACGATGCTACACCCTTACTTAAAGGAACCTTAGCTGAAGGTATGTTAGGATATTAATCCTGGAACCCTTTTGATACAAGTGAACATACTCCAAGGATAACGATGCGGCGAATTTCTGGATATTTCAACGGTCAAATTTCTTTTCCTGGGTTTTTTTCTTTTTTTTTCTGTCCAAACAAGAGCACTCCAATTCCTCTTCTTAATATCAGTTTATCTTGCCACTCATTTTCGAGGATTTAGAATAAGTATAGTTGTCAACAAGTTAGAGCCTTCCTCTGCTGTATGATAAAAATGTTAAGAGGAAAAATACTAAAGATGAGTGTTACGTCGTTATGGCACAAAACACTACACTCAATACTCCATTTTCAGACCAATAAGTTAAAGTGAATATTCCATTTCTTTTTTAAATGTAATTAGAAATGCTGGATTAGGAAACACAGAAATTGGAACTAATAAAGTTTGAGAATTCCAAATTTGGGGAACATGTCCTAGGAAAGAATACATTGGGAAAATCTGAATCCATTATCAGAGCTATGAAGTTCAGACAATGATTTCTATACTTCAATACCATAAAAAAGTAGTGCTACATGGCGTTAAGACAGAATTCATGAGATACAGAAGAGTAAAACAGTACCTCAAATACACAGAAATTTTGCTGGACTCAGTGTTGCAGTAGATTAGTATTTGGTCTTCTTCTTAATGGCCTTTTTTTCCCCCCAATTTATTGGGGCTGGAACTTGATGTGGATTTGATCCAGTTCTACGACCGGATGCCCTTCGTGACGTCAACCCTACATGGAGGAACATATTCACTACTGCGTGTTGCTGTGGCAGCTAGTAGTGCGGGAGTGTTCTATGTAGATGAAGAGATGTGTATTAAGACGAACACAAACTCCCAGTCCTCTAGCCAGCACAGTTAACAATATGCAGTTAAAATCCTCGGCCCGGCCGGGAATCGAACCCGCAGCCCTCTCAACCGAAGACCAGTACGCTGATGATTCAGCCATAAGCCATTCGTCCTTCTGTTCCCAAAGTAAATTACTCCATCCAGACTGAAGTCAGTGGATTTCGAAGATAGTGAAATAATATAACACCGCATCATTGGCTTCCAGAACATTAAAAGAACTCCAACGGGATAAAATTCCTTAGCGTCTCTTAAAATCTGTAGCAACTGAAGGGACATTGAACATAATAATAATAATAATAATAATAATAATAATAATAATAATAATAATAATAATATAATAATAATAATATAATAATAATAATTATTATTATTATTATTATTATTATTATTATTATTATTATTATTATTATTATACGATCAAGATCAATGGATCAATCTATAATCAAATTAATATTAGGTAATGGAATCATTCCTATGGTTTAAGAAGATAGGCACTAAGAAATATATAGTGTTATTTACAATGAAGTAATATAGTTGTTTCCCTGACCGTACTGTTCGTAAAGCATGGCTTACTGGTTGTCATGGCCTCCTTCTGCGATAGCAATACGATTGAAGATTTAACAGCGGCTGTAATACTATGATATACTGTACTGTCTCACAGCACCCGTTCAATATCCAGACGGAAATGGTAGATAATGTACCGGGAACAAATTCATTTGTTGAAACCAGAAAGACATTCCTTGTCCAGGACATGTGGATACTTGATTAGGTAAGCTCATGAAATCTTATCCTACATCTAGTCTGTTTTGTTGGTTCTAAGAGAGATGGAAGGTTGGACTGGATTTCATAAGGCTCAGTTTTGCTTGCTGACGCACCGTTCTGGTGGAGCAAGTTAGCTGCTGCTGCTGCTTCTCCTCTTCTCAGCTGAGGAATGCTGTGTATAGCGTGACCGCCTGAGGCGGCATACCATGTCAGCCTTGCCTCCTAGTCAATGCCCCCACGATTACCTGAGCTTAGCTGCTCTTGGCCTCGCCTTGTCCTCGTCTGCTGGTGAGCTTCCTCTGCTGTCAATCAGTAGTTCTGAAGTAAAAGGGAGAGGTCTAGGACATCCTGTAATACGGAAATATATCCAAAATAACTTTCACAGCCTCCCCTCAATTTACATTATTCAAAAAGCAAATTTCAGGGCCTCTCACTGCCATGGAGGGTTACAGGTATGACCAAAAAAAGTAGATTACTGCAATAGTAGTTACATACCTATGACTCGGTAAGAATGCACTAGGAGATGCTTCTTTCTTTATTCTGAACTATGCATACTGAGACACGGCATTTCTTGATTGCAGTCACAAAGACAACACCAATATTTTAATAGGTTATCTGCGGGGATCAAGAAAGCTGCAATGACTAATCAAATTATTGCAGGCTATATTTAGAATTTGATTAATTCATTTAAAGTCGCCACAATCATAATGTTCCATTTAGTTATTTAGTAGGTATTGGTAACAATTATTTTGCGACAGCATACAATGGGATCGACATGAAAGCTTCTCACCAAATTTTAGGGGCGGGGCAGAAAACTCTAAAATGAGAAACAGAGAACTACGCGGTCATAACCGATGCGAACGCTTGCAAGTGACTATAGTCTGATATCCTCTGTTAAACAGTTGATTTTTGCTATTTGTTTTACGTCGCCCCGACACAGATAGGTCATTGGCGACGATGGGATAGGAAAGACCTAGGAATGTGAAAGAAGCGGCCGTGGCCTTAATTAAAGTACAGCCCCAGTATTTGCCTGTGGTGAAAATGGGAAACCACGGAAAACCATCTTCAGGGCTGCCGACAGTGGGGTTCAAACCAACTATATCCCGGATGCGAACTCACAGCTGCGCGCTCCTAACCGCACGGCCAACTCGCCCGGTGAACATTATTATTAGGACAATAAAAAGAAACAAGCTTGCAGTTTAACGTTAGCGTTTATATCGTGATTCCTTTGGAGGAACATCCTCATATTTGATAAAACGTATCATCCAATAATTTTCTGGGTGAAAGTGTACAAAAGCCTAGGGAAAACAATACTATAGTTAGACGTCGAAAGACATCTAGGATCTAAATTTTTTTTAAAAAAACCTTTCGGCCAGAGACCCCTCATTGCACACTTCTTTGCATGGCTACAAAGACAGGCAAAATGTTCTGTGCAGTAACTTATATTTTATTGGTCTTCAGCTATTGTGTTCATTTTTGAAAAGTAGTTATTTCATGGACCATAAACCATGAACATCCTAACGATATGCTAGTAAATGTACAAAGTTACTGAAGTACTTACGAGAGAAAATAAAGGCTTCCACAAATCATACCTGAGAGAAGGGGGATGTGTCCGTTCGACCTATACTATAAAAACAGTGATCAACCATGCAGAAAGACGAGGACCGTTATATTAGATTATGAATCGTGTAAAGATGAGCAAGGAAGATTACACACAAATAACGGGACACAAAACAATGGTACAGATTAATTTACAAAGATTTATTACCACTGTTATTCGTGGAACAGAAATATTAATTAGGAATTATAAGTATTACTATACATTAGGAAAATTTTTAAATGAAGTTATACAATAATATTAAACACTACCTGCTAAACATGAAGAAAATTTAGCATCCTATGAATCTGAAGAATTCTAATAAGCTATATGTAATGACTGACAGGAAACCTTCAGTATCTCAACACACTGTCGTTTAAACATGTTTAGGGAGTTCATAATAATCACATAGGCTACACAATATATATTCGTTGTAACGAAGAATATTATCTTCTTCTCCATCCTTTGTACTGCAGCTTTGCTAGGGTTCTGGAATAATAATAATAATAATAATAATAATAATAATAATAATAATAATAATAATAATAATAATAATCAAACTTCAATCTGTTTTAATTGCTTGCTTTACGTTGCTCCGATACAGATGGGTTTAACGGCAAAATCCGTTTTAAGATGCACAAGACTGCTAGTAATTTACTTGCAAAACGAGTTTCTTAATGTGTCATTATAACTACTGAAAGGGTCTCGCATTTAAGCACTCGTAAATACCGATCGACTGCGTCAAGTACAACCCCGCAACCTAGAGTATAGAAGGACGAGCTGCTAACCAAATACACTCCCCAGCCAGTTCACCGAGCTGTTTTATATAGCCCACCAGTCTAAGATATTGAAAAGAATCGAAATTATATTAATATTTAAAATGTATTTGCTTGACTGTGCCGGCCAGGAAATGGCAATTTAATTTTAAAAAATGAACATTTTCATTATAGAAAAAAAAGTTAGCCTACTTTTATACAGGATTAACAACTGAACGTTGAGGAACATACAGTGAGTGGCCAAAAGTCACGGGAAGGGGTGTCCCATCAGAAAATGTGCCGTGTATGACCCCTGAGCGTTGCGGCTAGCTGCGGCATAGCTGCGCAGTCTGTCACAGACACCATTGTCGTGAAGATGGCAACATGGCGCGAGTTAACCGACTTTGAACGTGGGATGATCATCGGCGCAAGGCGCATGGGTCATAACATTGCGGAGATTACACGCGAATTCAGGTTTCCGAGGTCAACAGTGTCGAGGGTGGATCTCAAATAACGCAGAGAGAACGTTAGCACCCGCGTAAACCGCCGTACGGGAAGACCACAGGTGTTTAACGAACGGACATCACATCGCCTCCGCAGAACCATATTGGGCGCTCGACGGGCTACTGTGAGTCACATAACCGCCTAGTTGAATGTTGGGAGTCAGGAAACCATTTCTACCAGGATTGTTAAGAAGCAACTGCACCGCATAGGCTTCACCAGCCGACGACCAACTCGTGTCCCTTTGCTGACACCTCGACACACAGCTCAACGACGTGCATGGGCCCGCGAACATCGGCAATGATCATGGAAGGGTGGCGGCGTGTGGTATGGTCTAATGAATCCCGGTTCCAGTTGTAACGAGTTGATGGACGTGTGAGAGTGTGGCGTATGCCGCATGAAGCTATGGATCCTGCGTGTCAACAAGGTTGTGTCCAGGCGGGAGGTGGCTCAGTTCTGTTCCGAGTGGAGTTTTCATGGTCGAAATTAGGTCCCATTGTCCGGCTGCAGGGAGCGCTGACAGGTGCACGTTATGTGGACATTCTTTCAGACCATCTGCATACCCTTCTGGCCCTTGAGTACCCTGATGGACATGCCATGTTTCAACAGGACAATGCGCCATATCACCACTCTGTGGTGGCAAGCAGGTGGTTGGAGGAGCACTCCCGTGAAGCTACGACCATGGATTGATCCTCCTGATACCCCGATATTAATCCAGTCCAGCATGTATGGGATGCTGTCGATGCTGGTGTACGCTCCATGAAACCCGCACCAACTACCCAAGACCTATTGTGGGTACCAGTGCAAAATGCGAGGGTCCAGATCCCTCCAGAACGATTCCAACACCTTGTAAAGTCGATGCCTTGCCGTACTGCTGCAGTTTTGTGGGCTCGCGGAGGAGCAACTCACATTCAGTGTCTTTCCATGACTTTTGGCCATTCAGTGTATTTGGAACGGTTAGAACAGATGTAAACGACAGGTGACCAAAAAATATATATGTATTGTTCATGTTTTATCCTCACTGACTTGCAAGTTAGAACAGATTCCTAAAATTTCTATCTTAACGAACCGAGTTCAAAAATGTTGAAATTCAACAACTTCTACCCTACGAGATTTTTAGTAAGGCAACCAAAAGTATGGGACATTGTGAGTCATACTGATCCAACCCCACTTGTCACTATTCCTTGATAGGTGCAGTATTTTTGAATCTGTCTCTTAAGATTCAGCTCCTACCAAAGTCCCAATCTCATTTATGGGGGTAAGAGTATGAAATTTGCTGAAGTATAGTGGCACTATGAAGTTCAGAGCACGACTCCAGCGTCTGGATTCTAAGGGCCGGTTGTGCAGCAAAAGAACATTCTGGCCCAATGAAAAAGAGCACTCCTCATCATGCCTTGTACGCCTCATTATGGCACCGCCATTAGATTTTCAGGTTTCCCAATAACCGCATAGGCGGCCCCGCGGTGTAGGGGTAGCGTCCCTGCCTCTTACCCGTAAACCCTATGTTCGATTTCCGGCCAGGCAAGGGATTTTTACCTGGATCTGAGGACTAGTTCGTGGTCTACTTAGCGTACGTGATTACACCTGAGGAGCTACCTGACGGTGAGATAGCAGCTCCGGTCTAGAAACCCAAGAATAACGGCCGAGAGGATTCGTCGTGCTGACCATACGACACCTCGTAATATGTAGGCCTTGGGGCTGAGCAGCGGTCGCTTGGTATGGCATGACCCTTCGGGGCTGTTGTGCCATGGGGTTTGGTTTGGTTTGGTTTGGTTTAATAACCGCATAACTTTTGGTAGTGCTATCTGAGGATCCAACCAGCCTCCGGGTTTAAGATTTAACGGCTAATCTACGAGACAGAAAAATAAAACGACTAGAGTACAAATTCCTCAGATTAGTGCTTTTCAATTTCTTACATCTTACTTTTCTTATTTTTATATTTAATGTAGAAATTGTATTATTTTACAATATTGTAATTCAGTTTGCCTTAGCATTATGCCTCTCAACACAAACAACAGCAGAAAACACAATTTCCTTTCCAACTGCTAGCCTTAATGTTCACTGCAGAACAACAGCTGAAATTCAACATTCTAAGTTATTAATTTCACAATGTTTCAACTTAACCTATTAACTTCCAAATTCCGTCTGCAGCGTCGGACTATGCGAGAAGTCTATTGAGTATTCATTTCTGTCTGCGGGTCTTGGAACGGACACATACAAGTGGGGTAGATAAACTAGCATACCGTCCAGGGGGCCTCATCCGCTATGACGAAATGGGGGCCTTATATCGCTGGGAAGCAGGATGGATTAGACAGGGAAGTTGAAAGGAAGCGCCTGTGGCTTCATTTCGAGGATGTGGCCCAGAATAGTTTCAGAAATGACTCGTACCCCAAGTCAACAAATATCAGCCCCTTGGTCAATGCTGAAACTTACCGAGCTATCGTCATCGGAGCCAAATACACACCTCGTGGTCATTCGGTGGAAAAGATATGAGAGGTCAGCTATCACGTTTCCCAATATTAACGAGTAATAACAACCGAATAGGTTAGCTCAGCGCGTTGCGGCACGGCCAACTAAGGTCCCTAGCTCTGTACTGGGGAGAAAGGTGGGTTCGAATCCACCGTCGGCCATCCTCGAAATGGTATACCGTGGTTTCCCATTTCAACTCCATACTTCCCAAAGTTCGATTTCCGTTATTTCGACTTCGGCCCACAAAACGTTAGCACATAGCATTATCAATAATCTGCTCGTCAGAAACTCATGGCTGTCGAAGTAGGTATGCACCAAAGTACGTTCATGTTAATTCCATAAAACCGGGTAACTCACAGTTCGGCACCAAAATAAAACTAAGTTTCATAACAGCTCTTGTTTAACCGAAGTTTGAAAACTGTACCGTAATCGATAATCGACAAAACTAAGCTTTTCAACTTTATTCGTCAGTTCTTCCCTCATAGAATTTTGATAATTTCCATTAAGTTGCTCAGTATTAAGTTTATGTACAGAAGCGGCGACGGGGAAATCCTTGCGCTTTCCACAAAATAATCCCACTTCTCCTTCAGCTTCCCCTCCATTCATAACGTATGTATTAAAATATTTACGCCTTAAACTTCCCAATTTACCCTGGAGTACTTATGTTGAAGGCAAAAAATTATTATTGGTCTCTTACACAACAATGCAGTGCAGCAATCGATTGTTTTCTTGACGACAGTGACAACACTGCGCTGATGTCGCTATGACTGTAACTAAAGCAACATTGTGCCATTCGGCAGCGATTCAGCCGGACAATTACCAATAGCTGTTCTGTTGGTTACAAACTTAAAATAAATGCAAGTAAACTGTGATCTGAGTTACCGTTAAGTTCAGTGGCGTGCTGGTGAAATTAACCGATGCTTGACTGACATCAACATAGCCTATTCGAAAACTTATTTACGAAATTCCAAGCACTCTATTGAGCAACCTGGAAGTGGTAGCAGCGGAAAGAGCGATCTCAAGGGCCCGGATGTTTATTTACTAATAAATGCCGAAAAAGACCTATAAAATGACCTAAAAATCCTCAAAAATGACTTAAAATTAGCGAGAAAATCAACCAAAAACATGTGACTGATCACACTACCGTTAACACGTAATGGAGTGAATGCAATTAACTTAATAAGCGCCCATCAAATAAATAATAATAATAATAATAATAATAATAATAATAATAATAATAATAATAATAATATGTACAGAAACACCTAAGAGAATAATATTTCACTCATTTTAAAAAACAGTTTTAAAATAAAACTGAGCATCTAGGTCTATGTGTAGCTGTTATTAGGATATTCTGCAATCCTTGCAATCTTTTTTTTAAGTTTCTTTACGTCGCACCGACACAGATACGTTTTATGGCGCCGATGGAATAGGAAAGGCCTAGGAGTTGGAAGGAAGCAGCCGTGGCATTAATTAAGATACAGCCCCAGCATCTGCCTGGTGTGAAAATGGGAAACCACGGAAAACCATCTTCAGGACTGCCGACAGTGGGATTCGAACCCACTATCCCCCGGATTCAAGCTCACAGCCGCGTGACCTTGACCGCACGGCCAACTCGCCCGGTATCCTTGCAATCCACTGACATTCTAGACACCAAGTGGGTATCAAAATCCACATGTTGTTGAATAGTAAATCTTTTACCTACCGAGCGAGTTGGTCGTGCAGTTAGGGTCGCGCAACCGTGAGCTTGCATTCGGGAGATAGTCGGTTCGAACCCCACTGTCGGCAGCCCCGAAGGTGGTTTTCCGTGTTTTCCCATCTTTACACAAGGCAAATGCTGGGGCTGTACCTTAATTAAGGCCATAGCCGATTCTTTCCCACTCCCGAGCTTTTCCTATCCCATCGTCCCCGTAAGACCCATCTGTGCCGGTGCGACGTAAAGCAAATCGTAAAAAAAAACCAAACTTTGATCTGCTGCCCCTTCCATTTCACACATTTCTCAGGAAGGTATGCGACCATCGCCGAATTGTGAAATAATTTTCTTTCAGTGGTCAGCATAAGCTTTACATTTACCATTCTAACACTTGAAGTGAATAAGACACGAATAAACAACACTCGTCCTGACCAAAAATATGGCTTCCGATTGAGATAGCTAAATAAAATTCAGAAAACTCAATCGTCAAGAACTACCAGTGTTTCAACTCAGTACGGCATGGGCTCATCAGTTGGGTACCGCACCTTCCCAAGACACTGGCCGGCTAGCACGCCGGTAGCGACATCACTGCAAGCTATAGGCCCTACATGTGATAACACAATGCAGGGAAGAAATGCATCTCCACCTGCTATATATGCCCTCCCGGGCTAGCATGACCAAAAATATGGCTTCCGAATGAGATAGCTAAAGGTGCGGTAACCAACTGATGAGTCCATTCCGCACTGGGGCGAAACACTGGTAATTTTTGACGATTGAGTTTCCTGAATGTTATAAAACTCGCTCTGTTTAAAACGAAACTAGCAAGCACGTCAATGTACTGTATGTTAGTACTCGACACTTCCAACAACCTGGCTGAAATGTGAATTTGTACCTACTACAGTGAAAATACCTCCCACTCTCACCGAATACCCATCCAGATTAGACGCTGTCTCGTCGCTCTCTAGGGATGTAGATTTCCAAAGAGTTCGGATGAGGGTAGTAGAATGTTACTTTATTTCAGTTTTCGAACTAAGTATCTTTATATGTTTGAGTATTCTCATTCATTGAAAGCTCCGATGATGTTCAGATACCGTTGATTACCCAAAGTAAATGCATAAAATTACTGAATAACAACACAGAACAAAGTAAAATGACGTAAAAGCACTACGTAAATGTAACAAATGTTGACGAAATATTGAGGTAAAATTGAAAAATTATCTAAAAGTAAAAAAGGAAAAAAAAATAAAGAAAATAAACAGTAAATACGAAGTTCTGTAATCAGCAAAAATAGCAAAGTGTACGATGCACCAGTTAAAAGATAAGCCATCAGAATCTGGGCCCTGGTGATCGTCAAGACCCTAGAAGTGAGGAAATCATTGACACATCCGACTCTCTAACCGAGAATCACCTTGTTCGCCATCACTAACATTGAAAATAAAGCTATCTGTTATCTTCACCGCGGGTAAGAATTCAGAAAACACGTGAGCTGGAAATCTAAAGGTATTAGATTTTAAAAATCATATTTAGCCCTCAAAATTAAACACTTCACTTCTGTCAAATATACAACTATTTTATACTCCTGACTCCTTCGCTGAACGATCAGCGTACTGGTCTTCATATCAAAGGGCCCCGGGTTCGATTCCCGGCCGGCTCGGGGATTTTAACTGCTTCTGATTAATGCCACTGGCTCTGAAATTGAGTGCGTTCGTCTCAATACACTCCACACACACACACACACACACACACACACACACACACACACACACACACACACACACACACACACACACACACACACACACACACACACACAAACACAGTACACTACTAATCACCAAAGAAAAACGCAATAGTGAATGAAGACTGAAGAATTTATGCCAGGAAGGGCATCCTACCGTAAAACTGGGCCAAATTCCCGACCACCCCAAATTGAGAGAAATGCCAGGAATAATAATAATAACAATAATAATAATAATAATAATAATAATAATAATAATAATAATAATAATAATAAAGTTTATTCAGCTGATTCCACTTGCTTCTGGGGTCGCTGGAGCCACCCAGGCTCATTTTAGTTTTGATTGGGGGTTATGGCCGGATGTCTTTCCTGACGCTACGTGATTTTTGAGATGAAAATCTCAACCCAGAATCGACTAAGCCTCATGCAGCTCACCTCAATTGGGGGTGTGCCTGAAAAAGAGCTCAGCTGCTCCACCTCAGGACGAGGACACGAGTTTACTTTAGCGTCACGTAGAAGCCACGAAGAAGCATTTGCCGGAGTACATGTCTTCCCCCCCCCCCTCCCGCCACTCATTTCCGTCACCAATGAGATGGAGGGGGAATCGCAACATCCAACAACAACACTGGCATAGTTAAGTAAATGAGATACATTAGTTATACAGTTAAAGATGATTTTATTTGTTTTTACGTCTCACTATTTTTACGGACTTCGGAGTGACTTAGGTGTCGGAAATGTTGCCCCCAAATTATTTTTTCACGTGCTGACAAGGGACTGGTGTATTTGAGTACCTTCAAATACCAATGGACTGAGCCGCGATCGAACCCGCCAGTCAGGACTCAAAATAGGCCAGCATTCTATTGTCTGACCTGGCGTTAATTCTATATCTGTGTTTCATTTAGCATTTAATATATATAAAATAACATGTCCTGACCGACTGATTCATCATCGCCGAGCCAAAACTCTTGGACATAAAGAAATGAAATTTTGGGGAAATATTTATATTACGGTGTAGGTGCTCACTAATGCAGGATTTTTGGATATTCCGTCGTTAAGGGGGTGGAAAGGGCGGGGGAGGGGGATTTTTAAAATGAGGAATCTATATCTCAAAAACTTAAAAGTTTACTGACCTAAAAATTAGTATTTGGAATCTCCTTTAAAAATAAAGAAACACGCATTTGCTTTTTTGGGTAAATCGATGTAAGGGGTATGGGGTTGAAAATAAGTAAATAAGAAGTTGAAATTTGTTTATGAGGATACTTTATCTTAAAGACCGAAGCTGTTGCAGACGTGCAAGTTGGTATTTTGAATTTCCTTTCAAAATAAAGGAACACGTATTTTTTTTGTTTTTGGAAAGTCCACTTAAGGCGGGAAAGGGGTAGAAAGAAGTGAAGAAGAAGAAGAAGAAGAAGAAGTTGAATGATTTTTATGAGTATACATTTATTTCAAAAACTGAAAGTGTTACAGGTGTACAGACATGAAAACTGGTATTTGGATTCTCCTTTAAAAATAATGAAACACCTATATTTGTTTTCGGAAAATCCAGTTAAGGTGCTGAAGGGAATTGGAAAAGCGGGTGATTTTTTTTTAAATGAATACCGGTATATCAACATTATATGTCAAAAACTTAACATGTTAGAGACAAGAAACTTGGTATCGGAAAGTCCTTTAAAAATACAGGAACATGTACCTTTTTTGTTTTCGGAATAGGCACTTAACGGGGGATGAAAAGAAGTGAAAAATAGTTGAATTATTTTTATGAGGATACTTGTATCTTAAAAATTGAAGATGTTAAAGACGTGAAAATATGTATTTGGAATCTCCTTTAAAAAAAGAACATGTATTTTTGTTTTCGGAAAATACGCGAATGGGGGTGGGGGTGGGGGTGGGGAAAGGACTGATCAAAGGGTTGAATTCTTTTTATGGGGATACTTATGTATAACTCACAGACATTGACGATATTACAGATGTGGGAATAGATATTTGGAATCTCCCTTAAAAATACAGAGGGGCTGCCTGGCCGAGGCGGTAAAGGCGTGGGTTCGAATCCCCGTCAGAAAGTCGTACAAATTTAAGAAACGAGATTTCCACTTCCGAAGGTGCACATGGCCCTGAGGTTCACTCAGCCAACACCAAAAATGAGTACCAGGTTAATTCCTGGGGGCAAAGGCGGCCGGGCGTAGAGCTAACCACTGTACCCCATCACGTGCCGAGGTTACGAATGGTGGAAGCCTTTACCTTCCACTCCTCCAAGGGCCTTCATGGCCTGTACGGAGGTGACTTTGCTTTGCTTTTTGCTTAAAAATAAATTTATTGTTTTCGACTTGAGAAAAGACTGTTTCTCACATGTACAGTTCTATGTCGCATGGTCGTCTTAGCCCCGTATTACTACCACAAACATGGTTTACAAAGAATATCTGGGGTAAATGAAACTCAATTTTTGGGTGAGTTTTTATACTTTGGGAATTTTCAGATAATGTCTTAGTACAATGCCGAAGAACGATTGCTTCGCTCGCGTGGATTTCGTAATTTGATGAAGCCGCGGGCAATTGCTAGTAAAAAAAACACCATGGCACTATAGCCCTTGAAGGGCTTTGGCCTACCAAGCGATCGCTGCTCAGCCCCAAGGCCTGCAGATTACGAGGTGTCATGTGGTAAGCACGACGAATCCTCTCGGCCGTTATTCTTGGCTTTCTAGACCGGGGTCGCTATCTCACCGTCAGATAGCTCCTCAATGAAATAAATGAAATATCGTATGGCTTTTAGTGCCGGGATATCCCAGGACGGGTTCGGCTCGCCAGGTGCAGGTCTTTCTATTTGACGCCCGTAGGCGACCCGCGCGTCGCGGTGAGGATGAAATGATGACGAAGACAACACATTCACCCAGCCCCCGTGCCATTGGAATTAACCAATTAAGGTTAAAATCCCCGACCCGGCCGGGAATCGAACCCGGGACCCTCTGAACCGAAGGCCAGTACGCTGACCGTTCAGCCAACGAGTCGGACAGCTCCTCAATTCTAATCACGTAGGCTGAGTGGACCACGAACCAGCCCTCAGGTCCAGGTAAAAGTCCCAGACCTGGCCGGGAATTAAACCCGGGGTCTCCGGGTAAGAGGCAGGCACGCTACCCCTACACTACGGGGCCGGCTAATGGCTAGTATTACAAAATAACTTGTCCTGACCGATTCATTATCGCTGAGCAAAAACTACTGGACATAAAGGAATGAAATTTTCGGGATCCCTTCATATTACAGTGTAGGTGCTCACTAAGGGAGGATTTTTGGATATTTTGTCGCTAGGGGGGTGAAAAGGGAGGTGAATTTTTAAAATTTGTGTATCCAAATCTCGAAAACTGAATAGTTTCAAGACATGAAAATTGGTATTCGGAATCTTCTTTAAAAATAAAGAAAAACGTAGGTTTCGTTTTTCGAAAAATCACTTAAAGAGGGGGGGGGGTTGAACGGGTGTGAGTTATGGGGGTGAATTATAAAAAGTATATCTACAGTATATATAAAAAGTAAAATGTTTGGGACATAAAAATTGGTGTTTAGAATCTCCTGCAAAAGTAAAGGAACACGCATAATTTGTTTTCGGAAAATACACTTAAAGGGAAGAGAAAAGGAGTGAATTTTTAAATCAGCATATATATAGTATATCTCGAAAATCTAACATGTTACAGACGTGAAAAATGGTATTATGAATCTCCTTTAAATATAAAGAAACACGTAGTTTTTTTCGGAAAAACCTCATAAGGGGTGGGATAAAAAGGACTAAAAAAGGGGATGAATTCATTTTATGAGGATACATATATCTCAAAAACTGAAAATGTCACAGTCGTAAAAATTGGTATTTGAAATCTCCTTTATAAATAAAGAAACGCGTAATTCTGTTTTCTGAAAGGCCACTTAAACAGGGGTGAGGGGGGGGGGATGAAGAAAGAGTTGAATTCTTTTTATGAGGATACTTACATCTCAAACTCTGAAAATGTTACAGTCGTGAAAATGGGTATTTGGAATCTCCTTTATAAATAAAGAAACGCCTACTTCTTTGTTTTCGGAAGATCCACTTAAGGGGGGAAGGGTGAAAGAAAGTCGAAAGATTATTTATGAATTACTTTTATCTCAAAAACGGAAGTTTACTGACGTGAAATTCGGTATTTTGAATCTCCTTTAGAAACAAAGACACATATATTCTTTTGTTTTCGGAATATCCACTTAATGAGGTGGGTAAAATGAAGTGAAAAATGAGTTGAATTTCTTTTCTTGAGGCGACTTATATCTCAAAAACTGGAGATGTTACAGAAGTGAAAATTGATGCTTGGAGTCTCCTTTAAAAATAAAGTATTACGCATTTCTTTGTTTTCGGAAAATCCACTTAAAGAGGTTGAGGAAATTGAAAATTACTCGAATTCTTTGTATGAGGACACACATCTCAAAATCTAAAGATGTTGCAGACGTGAAAATTGGTATTTGGAATCTCCTTTAAAAATAAAGGAAAAGGTAGGTTTTTTCGGAAAATCGACTTATGTGGAGGGTGAAAATAAGCAAAGAATGAGTTGAATTCTGTTTATGAAGATACTCATATCTCAAAAACTGAAGACGTTACAGGCGTGAAAGTTTGCATTTTGAATCTCCTTTAAAAATAAAGAAACACGTATTTTTTCGGAAAGTCCAATTAAGAGGGGAGAGGTGTGTAAAGAAGTGAAGAAGAAGTTGAATTCTTTTTATGAGGATACTTACATCTCAAAAACTGAAGATGGGGCCGATGACCTAGATGTTAGGCCCCTTTAAACAACGAGCATCAACAAAACTGAAGATGTTACAGACGTGAAAACTGGTATTTGGAATACCCTTTAAAAATAAAGGAAATTATTTTTTGTTTTCAGAAAATCCAGTTGATGGGGTGAAAAGAATTGGAAAAGCAGGTGAATTTTTAAAATGAGTACCGGTATATGCACAGTATATGTCAAGATCTTAATATCTTACAGACGTGAAACTTCGTATTTGTGAACTCCTTTAAAAATACAGGAACACGTTTTAATTTTGTTTTTCGGAAAAGACACTAAACGGGAGCGAAAAAAAAGTTGAATTTTTTGAGGGTACTTATATCTCAAAAAACTGAAGATATTACAGACGTGAAAATCAGTATTTTGAATCTCCTTTAAAAATAAACAAGCATTTTTTTATTTTCGGAAAAATCTACTTAGGTGAGGGTGGGGGAAGGAGTGAAAATTGGGTTGAATTCCTTTCATGGCGATACTTATATATCAAAAATTCAAGATGTTACAGACGTGGAAATAGGTATTTGGAATCTCTTTTAAAAATAAAGAAACACGTGTTCTTTTGTTTCTGGATAATCCACTTAAGGGGATGAAAGAATTGAAAAATTAGTTGAATTACTTTATGAGCATACTTATATAAAAAACTAACGATGTTGCAGACAAGAAACTTGGTATTTGGAAAGTCATTTACAAATACAGGAACATGTTTTTTATCGGAAAAGGCACTTAACGGTGTGACTTCCCCGCTCGGAGAACCATCATCAAATGAGAAATGCAACCAAGCAAGCAAAGGGCGCCAATCTTTAAGTTGAGGACTTAAAGATAAAATTTATAATCAAGCTTGGACAGACTCTTATCACAGGGGTGAGGTGATAGTACACTAATCATTAAGCAGGAGAATTAGAAATCAAAAGGCTAATTAAGGCAGATTGATTACAATGAACTAGAAAAATACTATTTATTATATTTAATATAAATGACGACGGTTTAACGAGAACTGAATTTAAAATAGAAAATGAATTTAATAAAAAATTGAATGACTCTACTTCGCGAAAACTTGCAATATCTTTAACTCGCTTGCTCACCATGTCGTCTTGTTCTGCTGGTCCTTGGAAAGCTTCCCTCCTTGTAGCGGGAACATCACCGTTCGTCTTGGATATCTCTTCATCTGCAGCTCAGTACCATTCCTGCCTTGCCAATTGCACCCACCACTAATTGGAAGATGACTTCAAAACTAACACTCCCTATTATGCTTTATCCCATAGATTGGAGATAAGCCCTTTGTCACAGTTAGAAGAACCACCTTGGGTTATATGGAGAGGATACTCAATTAAGAATCCTTCCAACTTTACTGATAATATTCTCTGAAGTTTCATTTCTATCTAGATTAAAACTATCTATTGACTTAGACTGGTTCAAACCGGTCTTATAGCCGTGCTGTACGTACTTCCTCATGAGAGTGGCTATACACCCCTCATTCAGAATTTCTAAGTATCGAGACGAAGAATCAAGTAGAAAATCAAGTAGAAGCTGTAGAATAACTCGTAGAATAATGTAGAGAGCGAATAAGACGTTGTAGAGAGAGACCTTCCAGGAGCTCCAACACGCCCTCTTATAACCTTCTCTCGCGCTAATTACAGGCCGCTACACGTGGTCCAATCAGATGACACTTCTCTCCCCACTCTAGATTTTAGAGTAGATGGGTCCCACACAAGATATCAACTGTTCTTCTATTCGTCCTTTCACTCAGTATCCATGGCAACATGACGCTCCTTTGAAAATATAGGCGTTGATCAGTTCGAATAATTCTGGTCGAAGTACGGTAGCTTACGTTAGGACGCGTGAACACGTGCTCGCTTTTCTCAGAACTTGATGTTTAAATTTGTCCTTCCTTCCTCCTCGGTGATGTGGCAAGATAGCGGAAATCTACTGCAAGTTAATTTTAACCAACTGTCGCAAGAATCTAAGTGAATATTAGGATATTCAGCCCTCGTTTATAAGTCGTAGTTACAAAGTAATGAAATGATAGTGAGCAAATGATTAAACATGAATTATAATACAATTACATACCAAAATAAATATCATGACGTTAAATTCCTGAATTAATTACACATAATAAAATTAACATAATTACACTGTAACGTCTGGAACGTTACAACGGGAGTGAAAAGAAGTGCAAATGGGTTGAATTCTTTTTTATGAGGATACTTATATCCCAAAATATGAAGATGTTACAGACGTGAAGATTGGTATTTCGAATCTCCTTTAAGAATAAAGAAAAATGTATTTTTTTGTTTTTGGAAAATCGAGTTAGGTGGGGGTGGGAGAAGAATTGTTAAAGGGGATGAGTTCTTTTTATTCTTTCTACTTATATCTCAAAAACATAAGATGTTACAGGCGTGGGAATAGGTACAGTAATTGGAATATCCTTTACAAATAAAGAAACATTTTTTAAATTTATATATTTCGACTTGAGAGAAGACTGTTTCTCACACGTACAGTTCTATGCCGCATGGTCATCTTTTCCCCAGAAGGCAATACCACAAAGGAGGTTTACAAGGAGTTTGTGGAGTAAATGAAACTCAATTTTTCGGTGAGTTTTTATTCTTTAGGGATTTTCAGATAAAGTCTCAGTACAGTACCGAAGAACGATTACTTTAATCAAATTACGAAATCCACGTGAGCGAAGCCCCGGGTAACTGCTAGTAAAGACATAAATGTAGCCAGTGTTTTATTCATGAAGCATGTTAAGATTTGCCTGCTTTGATTAAAAAACACATTTTTTAATATTTCACGACAAAGCTTAAATCAGTTCGAATACGATCTGGTTACGAAATAATGTTGGTTGTTAGTTGTTTGTTTTTTAACAAGGGCTCGTTTGTATTACTCTGGATGCACTGCAGCCTATATTCCTTCTTTACTATCCAGTTTGGAATGAAAACCAGTCCATATTCCTGTGTTTTAACTTTAGTATACATTCCCAGTAGTGAGCTGTGTTTAATTCCTTTGTTTCACGATGAAAATGAAATGGCGTATGGCTTTTAGTGCCGGGAGATCCCAGGACGGGTTCGGCTCGCCAGGTGCAGGTATTTTCATTTGACTCCCGTACGCGACCTGCGCGTCGTAATGAGGATGAAATGATGATGAAAACAACACATACAACCAGCCCCCATGCCAGCGAAATTAACCAATGATGGTTAAAATTCACGACCCTGCCGGGAATCGAGCCCAGGACCCCTGTGACCAAAGGCCAGCACGCTAACCATTTAGCTATGGAGCCGGACTTGGTTCACGATTATATTCCCAAATAAATTCTACCTATTGCAGGTTAGAGCCTCGCATGCACAGATTACATGACGGGTATACATACTGGCCTTATGCCCTGCTAAGCACGTTTATGGTTTTCAAAGAAGCCGATGTGCCAGGATTTTTCCCCAGGTGCCGGTAAATGTACCGACACGAGGCCGGCATATTCGAGCACCTTCAAATACCACCGGACCGAGCCGTGATCCACCCCGCCAGCGCTCTATCATATGAGCTATTCACAGCCCGTCGGAGGTAGTTTTCTATCTATGAATCTTAACTGAAGTCTATCACACGTAAGTAATGCTTCAGTTGTTTTCTTGTAAGGTCCAATTATAAACCGTTTTCCATGCTTGATATTGGTTATTACACTCCATTTTTGAAGTGTTTGTCCCTGGATCAGCCCTTCCTGACCTGATGGAACATGACTGCCAGCACCCATTGCCATCGAGATGAAACATATTTCTCATTTAGGCCTAATGACGGCAAAGTCTCCTTTTTCAGAGTAAATAATGACCGTGACTGCAGATGATCTTAAATGTACTTTTATACAATGATATGCTAGCTCAGGTGACCAGTCAGATCAACGGAAATAAAGTCAATTTGGTATTTATTATATATATCAGTTGTTATTAGAAAATATAACATTTATCCGTAGCTTATAAGACGACGACAATCTCTTCCCTATCGGCCAATCATCATCCGCGATTGGAAGAATGTAGTAATATGTCACATGCAGTGCCCCATTAACATCGTTACAAGTCTCTGGACAGGGAGCCACCGTTAAAAAGGATGTTATCAGATATTGAATTGAATAGCGCGTTCAGCTACTCCACACGTGTACGTACAATGGCCGACACTGTAACCGTGACCCAGCTACCCTGCTGCAACCACCTCGCCTCATCCCATTGAAACAGTCTTAATACTACTGATTGTGAAAATGGGAAAATCAACTTTTTAAATTTCTGGATATCCCGAATACCACTGCACCAGCCAATGATTTACTTTTTCTTCAAGATCATAATACTGTTGGGAATCGAAGTTTTTTTAGAAAGGGGTGTTGTTATAACTATCGCGGTTCAGTCGTTAAAAAGAGGGACCTTCCTCCCACGGCCTGCAAGACTGGTTTAAGCTGCCCACAGAAGAATGGTAGATCCAGAGAGTTGTCCTTCTCGAATTCAGATTTAGGCGGTACATATGACGCAAGTGTAAATGAACGTCGACGGATAAATGAGGATTTATTATTATGGCACACTTCCTAGCAAAAAGTGATCGGCTGAAAACATTTCAGTCCCCGAGTACAAACTTGGTTAAAAGGAGGGAGCACACCAAAAAACCCTCTATCTGTTTCCAGGAATTCGACCTGGTCAGGAATAGAATGAATGAAGCCTCATCTAGAGGCGAGGATAGGAACTGTGCAGGCTGCAGAAGTTTGTCGCATTCCTCCGGAGAAATGATTAATGACTGACAGATGGAATGACATGATATTGGAGAGTGTTGCTGGAATGAAAGATGACGGGGAAAACCGGAGTACCCGGAGAGAAACCTGCCCCACCTCCACTTGTCCAGCACAAATCTCACATGGAGTGACCGGGATATAAACCACGGAACCCAGCTGTGAGAGGCCGGCGCGCTGCCGCCTGAGCCACGGAGGCGACAGCACATTATCAGATTTATTTTTTTTTTGCTTGCGTCGCACCGACACAGATCTTATGGCGACGATGGGACAGGGAAGGGCTAGGAGTGGGAAGGAAGCGGCCGTGGCCTTAATTAAGGTACAGCCCAAGCATTTGCCTGGTGTGAAAATGGGAAACCACGGAAAACCATCTTCAGGGCTGCCGACAGTGGGATTCGAACCTACTATCTCCCGAATACTGGATACTGGCCGCACTTAAGCGACTGCAGCTATCGAGCTCGGTACTGATATGGTTTCCGAAGATGCCGACCCACCGGAATTTTGTCCCGCAGGAGTTCCTTTACCGTACCTACTGACTCAAATACGGCAGCCTCGTGTCCGTAGATTTATCGGCACATACAGAACTCCCCACGGGACGAAATTCCGGCACCTCAACGTCTCCGAAAACCGTAGTTGTTGGGACATAAAAACAATAACTGTAAGGAGTATGAAAATCCGATGTGGAAGTGGGGAATAAGAAATTCACATGTAAGCAAGTGAGGGATAAATGTGTTAAGTACGTAAGCTTGCCGACTAATCTGATACAATTATTATACGCTCGAAAATTACTACTCCACGCTACATGAGTAACATCCTCTTTGAAATATGATGTGGTAGCGTACCATCAAGTGGCTTGGACCGGCTTGAGAGCCATGCCGAGAAATCAGCAAGTGTCACGGTAGCGTACTAGCCATGGCGCGATCCTGTCAGCTTGGAGGGCCGCGTTCATTATTTTCCTTCAATTGGTTCTATCAAGCCGATCTTAAGCCAAGTGCAGATTTAGCAACATCGCCTCGCAAAGCCCATTTGAATTCGCCTGCGGAGCGATGTGATTGGCTAAATTCAGCAGCTGATAAACTGATAACGGCGCGAGACATCGAATTTTATTTTCAAATTATTTATGATTATGAACAACCCTCTAACGCTCATATACCCGGTTCACGTTGTTTCCGACCTCCCTGTATATACGTGTATAAGAATTGTTCATTTAAAAAGAAAATATTATTTAATAGCACAGGGGGCAGCTGTATTATCTTGAAAGTACGAATACTGTAGCAGTCACATTTGAAAGTCATCACAAGCAGACAAAACAACATGGACTAAACAATAAATTTCATTCTTTATTCTACATTTTAAGATCAGATACAGCATTGTTAACTTGTTCCCACGTTTTTGGCCTGAACCTAAACTGGTCTTCAATCTGGAAAATATTATAGTCAGGTCTACTTCAGAAGTTATCAAGTTATTCAGGCTATAATTCCCTGTTAGCACACGCTTGATTCTTTTGCGGATATGAATACATTCATCCTAAAATCGAATCTCAGTTTCCTATACAGTACATTATTATTCATATAGCACGTAACATAACTTTACAGTCCTTCGTCCTATACTGGTAAACATACTCGGTCAATTATTACAAATGCTGATAGCAGTTTTAGTGAGGTCTCTCAAAGCCCCATCAAATCGTCATTTACCGTGCTAGAAGCACTAGTCTTCTAAGCCCCAGCTGGTGAGTTCGATCCCTGCTCACTCCGGTGGCATTTGAAGGTACTCTAATCGTTCCTTCCTCCAATCCTAGGCACGAATACTCCCTTCTGAAAGAGTACTCGATTATTCTGATTCTCCTTTCCCCAACCTTCGTAGTTTACGTCTATAGTTAACCAGTCAAGTGCCGCAATGTAGTTGTCTTAGACACTCACTTCCTGTCCTCAAGGAGCGAGATCGTTGATATTTAAAGAATGCCTAAACGCCACAGTCTGCACATTTACTGGCACGTTACGTAACCCTGTCAACATTCTATACTGAGAGTCAACTCAAGACCTTAGCGGTCCCTTTGATGTTAGTCAGACTTCTGGTCGGTGAAAAGGCTTCCGCAGCGCCAAATAGTTCCCTAGGTTTGTTACTTGTTCCTGAAGTCAGGAGCTTCCTTCAGTTTGCTTGGTGAACTGACTTGATGAATTAAAATTTTTGCCCTGTATAAATATGGAAAATATATCACAGGTTGTATGTTATTCGGGTTCGTTACCAACTCTTATATTTCATACGTAGATGGCTGTGAATAGTTATTGTTCTCAGTGGAGTATGTAGCAAAATAATAATAATTTAATATGATATTGATATCTTATTGCACTGTGTACTTAGTAAGCTTTGTTCGAGTTCATTCCACTGTTGATAAGTTCGCATAATAGGTGGGACGTTGAAGATGGATCCAAGAAAACTGTTGGCAATACTGGCTGCAACAGCATGTTGAGTATTCATAATGGCTGCCAGCTGTGAGCAAGACGTGTGTGTTGCTGTGACGCTTGAGTCCCCTGTGAAATACTTTAAAGCTAACAAAAGTAGAGGAAAATAAAGTAGAAAATCTAAACCAAATTGTTTTAAACGTTTACAGTAGCCTACGAGATTAGAATCCACTGTGGACTGTGGAAGACGTGAAAAAGTCCGCGCAGCTGATCGGCGTTTCTGTGTACAGTGTTTACGCCGCTCGCTTGGAATGGAAAATCCAAGTCTCCAGGGAAAGAACGATGTGTCAGCTCAGCACTCGCCGTAAATAAAACAGGAAGGGCCTTAACACGGTATGGGAATAGGATCCTTGGCGTATTCGATGATAATAATAATCATAATAATAATAATGTGTACTTTACTTTATATTCGCAACCGCCCTCTACCTACAGAAATGTTGTCATGAGAGGATCATGAGTTCGTTTTTACCTTCCGAATGACGAGACTACAATATTTACAACATTCCTGGAAGCATTGTATTTTGCAATCCCACTCACCGGTGGGTTTTTCAGCTTTTTTAACTATGAGAAACTGCCACTGACAGTCGTTGCACGAGAGCGGAATCGTATACGTATGCTGCAAGTCTCTGATTGGCTCCGCCATGTTTTATCCAAATGTCCCGTCAGCTGATTTAAACGTATCTATTCAGCACAGGGTAAGAAACAAAAATAATTCTTGCTTCTCTTGCCTCGGTATTCGTCAGTAATCTGTAGGTTTTACATGGTCAATAAAGGAATAAATAGGTATGGTACGTAATCAAAGTACAGCTACGTGAAAGGCAGTGATTTCGTTTGATGCTTCACTATTTCAGAATGAAGTACTGTACTTGTCAGATGGACGCACGGCGTTAATGCTAAGCTGGTTGTGGCGGAGATGGAGAACCGTGACGAGACGGGAAGGGGGAACAGGGGACGTGCTCACATGCGGAAGGATACTTTTCCTAAGCTCTTAACTTGAATTTCAGTATAGTATTCCCTTCATACCGAACAATGGTAGCTGTCAAAACGAAAAAGTACGATTATTATAATGCTGATCGGATACGGAAGATTTCCCAACCTCTTTCCCTCCTTGACGCTTTAAGAAACCATCACAGGATGATGGGCATTATCACAAACCATCCGTAGTTTCTCCTTCATGCACAGCACATTCATCATCCTTCCTGCAACTACACACGTAGATCGCCCTGTGCTTTTGCAGGTGGTTGACGGCGGAGCAGACGTCGCCATCAAATCCCAAATATGTTCAATTGATAAAAAAGTATCTGATGTCCTTACATGCCAAGAAATGATGTCCAGTCCTCATAGAGGCAAGCATTATCTTGCTGCATAATGAGATTCGGTATGCAGCACTAAAAATGCCGCAGAACTTCATTTAAATATAGCTCAATCTGTACTCCACGCTCATTCACATGGCGGCTGATGGTTCTTATTGAGATGGGCAAATTCTGTGCATCCCCACAGATTGCAGGATCTCTCTGGATGAGGTGCCACCGTCGGTAACTGCACGTAGGCGACACGATGATCTTCTCACGAGAGGAACCCGCCAAGTGTAACAACCCAATTTCCTAGAAATTTCGCTCAGAGAAAGAGGGGTCGAAATAAGCGAACACACTTTTCGGCTTATCCGTAGACACTCGACCGTTTCGGAGAAAATGACGGTCTAAGTTTCCGACGTGCTTTATGTGCTTATTAGCGCGTACCGAGTTCAACCGACGCGGTGGCGCAGTGGATTTCGCCACGGCTTCGCACTTTTGCGCCCCGTGTTCAAATCCCGATGATTTTTTGGTTTATTTTATGTTTCATTTATTTTCTTTTGTCCGCTGACGATCACTACACGAATGGTTTTGTTCAATGTATTTTAAAATATCGTTGTCCCTTATTCTTCTTATGTTCTGTCTGGTAAATGAGTTTTAAAACAGCAATAAATGAATGAAACAACTCATTTGAAACTGCGTTTGGAAGAATGATCCGCTATGCGTGGTTTGTCGCAATCTCATTGCCAACACGTAAAATCTTCAGTAATATTAATGACGTTTCTTTCCCGAGTAATATTCCCACCGAGAAATATAACTGTGACAAACCTGCCTCCGCGTGATGAACGTGGTGTGCGAAATTTCTATGTTTCGAATGTTTCTATGATCGGTACAATCCAAGGGAATGCATCGTACCTCCCTGAAGAGTTTATATAAGAATGAACATACAAAATATTGTAATCCCCGAAACAAACACACACATATATATAGACTATTAATAATAAATGCATAAAACTTGTGAAACCCAGTTTTAATTTTACAATTAACAATTGTATCTATTAACTTGATAAGTAATAATAATAATAATAATAATAATAATAATAATAATGGCTCTACGTCCCACTAACTACTTTTACGGTTGTCGGCGACGCCGACGTGCCGGAATTTAGTCCCGCATGAGTTCTTTTATGTGCCAGTAAATCTACGACACGAGGCTGACGTATCTGAGCACCTTCAAATACCACCGTACTGAGCCAGGATCGAACCTGCCAAGTTGGGCTCAGAGAGCCAGCGCCTCAACCGTCTGAGCCACTCAGCCTAGCTAACTTGATAAACAGTAATAGTCAATTGACACAAGTAGATAACTGAAACAAAAATAATAATTGGGATTTGAACACGGAGTGCAACAGAATGAAGCCGTAGCGATCGCCACTGCGCCACCGAGTCAGTTGGGCCTGCTACGCGCTAAAAGACACATAAAGCACCTCGGTAACTTCGACCGTCAATTTCTTGGGAAATATCGAGTGTCTGCGGATAAGCCGAAACATTGTGTTCGCTTACTTCGACTCCTCTTTCACTGAGCGAAGTTTCTAGGATATCGGGTTGTTACATTGGGGGGGGGGGGCGGTTCCTCTCGTCAGTCTTCAGGGCATCTGGTGGAACCAGAACCTGGTCTACGTAACGTACGACCTGTATGTATCCTCGTCTGCACACAATGTGTTTCAGTGGTGACTGAATGGTCAGTATATACTTGTTTTAAAAAATATGACTTTCGGCCTGGTGATGATCACACAGCCAGTACAGACACTTATTCTAATACGCAATACAATGCACAGAAAATGAGTACAATTGGTTATACGCTTCGAGGATTTTGACAACACGACCCCGTTCAAATGGGTCTCTAATACGATGAGCATTTGACATTCCAACCTAACCTATGGTCATTTTATCTACCGCCCCCTAGGCACAAGCAGAGAAGAATGTACACCATTCCACAATCAAGCGAAACATTCTTGAACTAGTGCTTCAGGTTTCCATCAATTTTTTTTCTTTTTTCCAAAATGTTAGAATCAAGAACCTCGAAATCTGCAGCTCTTCGGACTGAGCAGCAGTCACTTGGTAGATCAAAGCCCATTAGGGCCCTAGCTCCTTGGTGTAGGGGTGGGGGAGTAACTCAGGAGTTTCAGACCAGGCGACACATAACTAATGTAGAGCAATTAAGAATATGAGAAAATGAGAGGAGCATGGGGGAAGAACTGCGGCATGGATAAGTCAGAATAACTCGCTGGGTAGCAATGGATAAATGGACGAAACATTTGAAAGCCTGTTCACTGTAAAAGAAAACCTTTCTGATAAAGATTGAGATCGCAGAGTTCGGTGGAATGAGAAGAAGAAGGTTGGCAATAGTATCAAGGTTGAGAGAAAACAACTTTCCTTCTTTCTTTCCTAATCCGTTTACCTTCCAGGGTTAGTTTTCCCCCCGGACTTAGCAAGGGATCCCACCTCTACCGTCTCAAGGACAGTGTCCTAGAGCGTGAGACTTTGGGTCGGGGTATAAAAAAGGGAAGGAGAACCAGTACCTCGCCCAGGCAGCCCCACCTTCTATGCTGAACAGGAGCATTGTGGGGGGAATGGGAAGATGAGAAGGGGTAGACAAGGAAGCTGGAAGGAAGCGACTGTGCCCTTAAGTTAGATACCATCCCGGCATTTGCCTGGAGGAGAAGTGGGAAACCACAGAAAACCACTTCGAGGAGAGCAGAGGTGGGAATCGACCCCTTTCCTCAGCTGACCTCCAGAGGCTGAGTGGACCCCGTTCCAGCTAGCTAATCACTTTTGAAATTTCGTGGCAGAGCCGGGAATCGACCCCGGGTCTCCGGAGGATGGCAGATAAGAGGCGGACGAGAAAGTAACTACAGAGTTAAAATTCAGCAGAAGTTCATGTAATTCGACCAAAAATGACGCAGCTAACAGATGTAGAGGAAAAAATGGCTCCATAGAGAGATAGGGAGAGATTTAGATGGAGTACCTTCTAGTTGGCGAAAGCAGTAATTGCGCCAATCCACACGAAAAAAATAAAAAAACAGGAAGGATAGCACCAATTAGCGAGATGTTTATTTTATCACTATTCAAAGTGAGGGGCTCGGAAAAGTATGTAATTTTCCACCCTACTTGTTCACATGTTATACGAATAATTTACTGAAAATCAATCAATACTGGGAAGGGGTCAGTTGGGTGAAATTTTTTAAGGAGTTTGGTTTATGTCAATGACATGGTTGTATAGGCTGAGAATGTCGAAATCTTTGAATTTACACTAGTGTCCAAAAGTTAAGCATAATCACTAAACGAGGCCATACCACCTGATAGGAATGTCAGACGGATTGCTGAACAAACGGAAGCTGAATCACACACCATGTCACCCAACTTGTCCAATAAAATACAGTGTCAGAAAGGTTCTGATAGCTAAGGTACACCTTTGACAACAACTAACAAAATTTGGAAATGTCTTCCACCACAAAATATACTGTTAATATGGTGTATGGTTACCCCTAACGGCCACACATGCTTCGCAGCTACGTGGCATGCTCTTTATCAGATGGTGCAAGAGCTCTTGTGGCAGTCGATCCCATTCCTCCGAAAGGGCAATGCGAAGGTCTTTGAGAGTCCTTGGTGGAGGCTGACGGGATGCAATTCGCCTCCACAATGCATCTCAGGCATGTTCTATAGGATTCAGATCCGCAGACATCGCTGGCCAGTCCATGCGATGAATGTCTTCCCCAGCCAGAAATTCATCCACCAGAGCAGCGCGGTGCGGTCGGGCATTATCGAGCATTAGGAGGAAGTCTGGACCAACCACACCTCTGAACGTCCATTAAGAGGAAGTCTGGACCAACCGCACCTCTGAAGAGTCGAACATGTGGTCTCAGTACCTCATCTTTGTATCTCCGAGCGTTAACAGTGTTCCTCGGACCACCCATGAAGATGTGCAGGTCCGTACGGCCATTCAACATGATGCCGCTCCACACCATGACGCCACCACCACCATACTGGTCCCGTTCCACGATGTTCGTGTGGTTGTATCGGCTACCCGGTTCTCTCCGGATTAATGTGCGACGGGAACCGTTCTGCAAACTGATGCGCGATTCATCTGTGAAGAGCACCTGCCTCCATTCATTCATGGTCCAGTTTCGATGTTGACGGCTCCACAGTAAACGGGTCCGTCTCCGTGCTGGAATGAGCGGGACGCACATCGCTGGACGTCGAGCAAACAGCCCTGCTGTTCTGAGCCTCCGGTACACAGTTTGCCGGGAAACGGCAACCACTGAGACGGCTTCAAGCTCCGCCGACAACTGTCTTGCAAGTGCACTCCGATTTCGTCGGGCGGTTAAGGCCAGATATCGGTCCTGCTGTGGGGTGGTTACCCTTGGTCGACCTGGCAAACTGAAATGGCGTACGGCTTTTAGAGCCGGGAGTGTCCGAGGACAAGTTCGACTCGCCAGATGCAGGTCTTTTGATTTGACACCCGTAGGCGACCTGCACGTCGTGATGAGGATGAAATGATGAAGACGACACAAACACCCAGCCCCCGTGCCAGCGAAATTAACCAATTAAGGTTAAAATTCCCGACCCTGCCGGGAATCGAACCCGGGACCCCTGTGACCAAAGGCCAGCACGCTAACCATTTAGCCATGGAGCCGGACGGTCGACCTGGTACCCGCCAACGACTAACAACTCCTGTGTCTCGAAATCGTCTCCATAGCCTGGAAATGACACTTCGTGACACATTCAAGGATACGGCGACTTCGGTCTGTGTCCGGCCTGCTTCCAGGCAGCCGAGTATTCTACCCTGCTAAACGGGGTCCAAATGGCGTCGTCGTGCAATTATGTTGTCACGTTCACCAAGAGGCTACACTCCGCACACTATAACACGGCAAATACGACTGAGGGAATATGGGGCGCAGGTACTGGCTGTGTTTACCAAAGCAGGGAACACTCCTTTCCTATACAGGGTGGCCCACTTAAACGTTTCACCGCAGATATATCTGGAACAACAAGAGATATTGAAAAATGTCTTTCACGGGTATGAAGGCAGGGAAGGGACTAATTACAGTAAATACTATGAGCCAGTCTAAAACGTAGGAAAATAGTATTTTCAACATCAACTTACGTTTTTTTAAATGGACACCCTGTATTATTTCGTAAGCAATCGTTAATATGAAAAATCACATAAGTAATGGCGTTTGTTTCATCGCAATAGGTCAATTATATCCCGAGATATTGCAACGTGAATTTGACGCTTGAGATAAACGAAACGCTCAGCAGTTGCACATCCCGAGAGTCAAGCGCGCACCTCACGATATGATTGCCGTAGAACAATGCGTCAGGCGCTATACTTAATGCTATTTGCACTGCTCTCAAGAGGGATGAAAATAAGAGAATTTCGTTCCAGTAACTTTGCTGTACGAATTATGTACAATATGAAGTAGTACAATACAGAGTACTGCAATGTACTGTGTAGGTAAATAAAACACGCAAGAGAGAAACCGTTATTTACATATCCTTTTGCTGTGGCAGGAAACCCTTCTCTTATTTTCATCCCTCTTGATAACAGTGCAAATAGCATTAAGTACAGTGGCTGTCGCATCGTAGTACGGCAATCATATAGTGGGTAAGAGGACCGTGAGGTTCACGCTTGACTCTCGGGATGTGCAACTGCTGCGCGTTTCGTTTATCTCCAGCGTCAACTTCACGTTGCAATATCTCGGGATGTAATTGACCTATTGCGATGAAACAAACGCCATTACTCATGTGATTTTTCATGTTAACGATTGCGCACGAAATAATACAGGGTGTCCATTTAAAAAACGTAAGTTGATGTTGAAAATACTATTTTCCTACGTTTTTGACTAGCTCATAGTATTTACTTTAATTAGCCCCTTCCCTGCCTTCATGCCTATGAAAGTCATTTTTCAATATATCTTGTTATCCCAGATATATCTGCGGAGAAATGTTTAAGTGGGCCACCCTGTATAGAACGAACACGTAAGGTTGGTAGGTGCATATGTCGTGCGATCTGCGGTCTATTTCCTGTTGCCGTGCTTACTCGTAACTTGTGCTTAACTTTTGGGCACTAGTGTAGTATCTTGAATTTTGAAAATAAAGTACTGAGGAATTAAGACTAACATGTGAAACTAGGGCGAGTCGATTAGTAGGAGGCGTACGAAGGTTGAACCCGAAGAGGGGGAGTATGAAATTGGAGCATGTGGACAATTTCAAACTTGGAATGTGTAGTTGTGCTAGAATAGTGAGTGAAATTTAATAAAGGTGTATCAAAGTTAACACAGTGTACTGACATTTGCGGTCAGCAACATTCTGTGAGAAGAAAGTAAATTTGTAGACCAAATTGTTCACCTCTTTCTATTTTTTAGGTTGATTTTGCTATACGGGTAGACTTTACATATTTGGAGCATAAATAGGAAGTGAAGTTCACTCGACTGTTAATCTTATGATAATTAGTAATGGGACTTAAAGCTTTATATAGAATCCGAACCCGAACCCGAGGGACTTTACATTTAATTTCAAAAATTTCAAACACATTAATCAAGATTCCAGCTGCAACCGCCTCCGCGAGAGGGCAATGTGAATATCGCTCAGCTATATCACGCCAACCCCCATCCCTACCACAAACAGGAATGCATAGGCATGAAAGTAGTGAGAATGATTTTTAATACTATCAGGTGGGCTAAATTACAGGAAAGCATCCTTATAAAGACAAACAAAGTTAGAATGAACACAATGGATGAATTAAATGCTATGTACCGGCTTTGATCACCGAGTCAAGTGAGGTGGTTACCAAAGGCATCACTGGTCTCGGCCATGGAGGGTAAAAGAAGCGGAGAGGATTCTCGAAAACAATGCTTAGACACTTAAATAATCCCAATACAACATGAATATAAAAATATCCTGCCAAGAGTGGGGTTCGAACCCACTATCTCCCGAATGCAAGCTCACAGCTGCGCGCCCCAAACCGCACGGCCAACTCGCTCGGTCCCATGAATATCAATAGACCGCGCGAGTTAGCTGCACTGTTTGAGTCACGTAGCTGTAAACTTGCATTCGGGAGATAGTGGGTTCGAACCATACTGCCGAAAACTCTCAAGATGGTTTTCCGAGGTCTCCCCTTTTCACAACATGCTGTAGGCCTACCTTAAGGCCACGGTCGCTAGTCCTGTCCGATCCTATCGTCGTCGTAAGAACCGCCAGTATCGGTGCGATTTAAAAACTCTAAAAAGGAAATAAACAGTAGATATTCATGATTTCCATCATTAACGACAAATTCCTCGAAACTACTTTTGAATTTAATAGCTTTAATAAAAGCTAAGTAGGCCTATACGTAAGATACCTTTAGGTTAACAAACAGTCAGTTTCTCCCATATATATTTTGGCTAATGGATAGCCGAAAGTGAATGAATGATATGATGTGCCCTGGGGAACAGTTCAATCACTATGTTAATTACAACACGCTGACTGGCCAATCAATAGACGGGCGAACAATGCTTTTGACTACACCCATGGAAAAATTCTGATTAAAACCGGCGTCGATTTCGCGCGAAACAACGGCTACAAGGCAGCCTGCAAGAAATAAATGATACGACGAACAGCAACGTGTTGGAGTAAACAATGAACAACTGATGCACAATGTTCTCAGATTGACAGGAAGGCATAGGGAACTTACAAACACAATGAATTTTACTGAACTTCAATTATACGTGAAGGAGCCCAGAAAGCAGCTTAGTTTTCAGCTACGTCATATAGATCTGAGTTCACTGGTAGAAACATAGCCGATAATTAAATTAAATTTTGATTACAAGAAAATCTCGTTTCCCGAATACATATGCAAAAGGTACGCCAAAAACATTGGAAACTGTATATAAACAGCTACAGCTCTTTCTCATACACCCCTCGAAAGTTGTGGATGCTACAACATGTACAATACTTCGATAGGGTCAGGTAGCTAACGTGTGGATCGGTCATGGCTCAAGGAGACTTTTTAAAAATTTATTTGGCTTTACATCAGTTACAGACCAAACAGCCACCTGGATATTACAGTATGCTGGTTTGAACTTTACAGTTCATTACAAGTCATTGTCACAGTGTGAAATATATATTATATATATATATAAAAGACATTGATGTTGCACATCATTACATTAAAATCACATACATCTCCATAGAAAATCAATCAAATTTGTAGACAAGTTGTTGTTAAATATTTCCCAATAATAGCATACACTTTTTTGCTTTTGGTCGCCAGTAGTGTATTTACACAGGTTGGTAACTGTTGCTTAGCGTGAAGCAGAGCTGTAATAGACACATTTTGCTGTTGGTGGTAATGTTTTTTTTTTTTTTTTTTTGCTAGGGGCTTTACGTCGCGCCGACACAGATAGGTCTTAAGTAGTATAATGGGAGAGTTCGGCGGCCACCGCCACCTCCGGCTCCCAGTGGCCACCTCCACCTCCACCTCAGCCAGAGGCCTCCCAGTGGCCACCTCCACCTCAGCCAGAGGCCTCTTCCAGTGCTGCCAACTTAACCTAACTAGCGCGAAATTTGAATTTGTAAACAAAGCCACGTGCTTTTTGACAGCTGACATCGACAACAACGCATCGCTAACCTCAGTACTGCCATCTTGACGGGCCTAAACCTTAGTGGTACCAACTTAACCTAACTAGCGCGAGGTAAACAAAGCCACGTGCTTTTTGACAGCCACGTGCTTTCTGACAGATTTGTAAACAAAGCCACGTGCTTTTTGACAGACAACAACGCATCGCTAACCTCAGTACTGCCATCTTGACGGGCCTAAACCTTAGTGGTACCAACTTAACCTAACTAGCGCGAGGTAAACAAAGCCACGTGCTTTTTGACAGCCACGTGCTTTTTGACAGATTTGTAAACAAAGCCACGTGCTTTTTGACAGACAACAACGCATCGCTAACCTCAGTACTGCCATCTTGACGGGCCTAAACCTTAGTGGTACCAACTTAACCTAACTAGCGCGAGGTAAACAAAGCCACGTGCTTTTTGACAGACAACAACGCATCGCTAACCTCAGTACTGCCATCTTGACGGGCCTAAACCTTAGTGGTACCAACTTAACCTCACTAGCATGAGGTAAACAAATCCACGTGTTTTCTGACAGCCACGTGCATTTTTGACAGCTGTCATCCGCCATCTTTGAGCACCGTGCTGCCCTCTTTATCGTAGTAGATGTAAATTCATCACCTGTCATCTGCAGTGCTACCATCTTGACGGGTCTAAACCTTAGTGCTACCAACTTAACCTCACTAGCGCGAGGTAAACAAAGCCACGTGCAGCTGTCATCCACCATCTTTGAGCATCGTGCTGCCCTCTTTAGCTACTTACCTTTGAAATGTGGTACGTCACAGCTGTCATCCGCCATCTTGCATCCGAAACCTCAGTGCTGCACTCTATGTAGTGACGGTAAATTCCACGTGCTCTTGTTTGGAAACAAAGCCACGTGCAGCTGTCATCCGCCATCTTTGAGCACCGTGCTGCCCTCTTTAGCTACTTACCTTTGAAATGTGGTACGTCATCCGCCATCTTGCATCGCAAACCTCAGTGCTGCACTCTATGTAGTGACAAATTCCACGTGCTCTTGTTTGGAAACAAACCTATGCGCTTTTTTGTCAGCTATCATCCGCCATCTTTAATCTAGAGAGCACCGTGCTGCCCTCTATGTGGTGGTGGTAAATTCTACACGCTTTACAAACCCATGTGCTTTTCTGACAGCTGTCATCCGCCATCTTTAATCCAGAGAGAACAGTGCTACCCGGTGGCGGCAAATTCCACGTGCTCTTGTTTGGAAACAAAGCCACGTGCTTTTTTGACAGCAGCCATCTTTAATCACCGTGCTGCCCTCTTTGTGGTGGCGGTAAATTCCACGTGCTTTACAAACCCATGTGATTTTCTGACAGCTATCATCCGCCATCTTTAATCCAGAGAGAACAGTGCTGCCCTCTTTATGGCTACTACCTTAAGCACGTAGTAGCGGGCAATTTGAAAAGTTCTGTTAGCTATCATCCGTCATCTTTGAGCGCCGTGCTGCCATCTTTAGTTGAAATGTGGTGGCGGATAATTTGAAAAATGCTTTTTTGACAGCAGCTATCTTTGAGCCCCGCGCTACCCTCTATGTGGTGGCGGCAAATTCTACATGCTTTACAAACCCACGCGCTTTTTTTGACAGCTATCTTTAAGCAACAGAGTACAGTGCTGCCCTCTTTGTTGTGACGGCAAATTCCACGTGCTCTACAAAGCTACATGCTCTTTTGACAGCTGTCACCCGCCATCTTTGAGCACTATGCTGCGGGCAATTTCGTTAGCTGTCATCCGCCATCTTTAATCAACAGAGCATCGTGCTGCGGGCAATTTCGTTAGCTGTCATCCGCCATCTTTAATCCACAGAACACCGTGCTGCCCCCTCTGTAGTAGCGGGCAATTTGAAAAGTTCTGTTAGCTATCATCCGCCATCTTTGAGCACCGTGCTGCCCTCTTTAGCTAGATACCTTCGAACTGTGGTGGCGGCAAATTCCACGTGCTCTTGTTAAGTAAACAAAGCCACGTGCTTTTTTTTGACAGCTGTCAACCACCATCTTTAATCAATAGAGCACTGCGCTGCGGACAATTTCGTCAGCTGTCATCCGCCATCTTTAATCTACAGTGCACCGTGCTGCCCTCTGTAGTAGCGGGCAATTTGAAAAGTTCTGTTAGCTGTCATCCGCCGTCTTTGAGCACCGTGCTGCCCTCTTTAGCTAGATACCTTTGAAAATGTGGTGGTGGCAAATTGAAAAATTCCACGCGCTCTTGTTTAGTAAACAAACTCACGCGCTTTTTTGTCAGCTGTCATCCGCCATCTTACATCGCAAACCTCAGTGCTACACTCTATGTGGTAGCGGATAATTTTAAAAAGAAAAATTCTACAGCAGCCATCTCTCGACGCTAATTGCACAAGATGGTGGCTATACATGACTCCTTAAAGGTGCTCATGCAAGATGATCGCTATACATAGACGCCCTTGGGATGCTTGCGCAAGATGGCGGTTATACAAGGCTCCTTATGAGGGATGCTTGCGCGAGATGGTGGTTGCTCTTATGAGGCGGCTTAAGGATCCATGGCTAGAGACGCCCTAAGGATGCTTGCGCAAGATGGTGGATGCAAGATGGCGGCTATACATAGCTCCTTATGAGACAGCCAGTACAACATGTGATCAGAACATTGATTGATGTGTTCAGAACACAAAATAAGTAGAATCGAACACTGTACTCGATACAACATGTGATTAAAACATTGTCTGGTGTGCTCAGAACACTAATCGAACGCTGTATTAGGGGGTACCTTTGTTTAGATTGAAACATAACAAGACTAGAATTGAACACTGCACATTGATTGATGTGTTCAGAACACAAAATAAGTAGAATCGAACACTGTACTCGATGTCGTTAACTTCAACATGTGATTAAAACATTGGCTGGTGTGTTCAGAACACTACATAAGTAGAATCGAACGCTGTATTAGGGGGATACCTTTGTTTAGATTGAAACATAACAAGACTAGAATTGAACACTGCACTCGATGTCGGAAGATCAGATTGAAACATAACAAGACTAGAATTGAACACTGCACATTGATTGATGTGTTCAGAACACAAAATAAGTAGAATCGAACACTGTACTCGATGTCGTTAACTTCAACATGTGATTAAAACATTGTCTGGTGTGTTCAGAACACTACATAAGTAGAATCGAACGCTGTACAACATGTTAGGGGATACCTTTGTTCTAAGAAGATCAGATTGAAACATAACAAGACTAGAATTGAACACTGCACTCGATGTCGTTACATGTGATCAGAACAATGATTGATGTGTTCAGATCACGAAACAAGTAGAACCGAACACTGTACAACATGTCAGGGGATACCTTTGTTTAGATTGAAACATAACAAGACTAGAATTGAACACTGCACTCGATACAACATGTAATCAGAACATTGATTGATGTGTTCAGATCACGAAACAAGTAGAACCGAACACTGTACAACATGTTAGGGGATACCTTTGTTTAGATTGAAACATAGCAAGCCTAGAATCGAACATTGTTTGATGTGTTCAGTACAACTTCAATGATTAACACACACACACACACACTGTGCACATATCGCATAGCTAACACTTCAAATGATTTACTTAGTACGAAAAAAAAATCTATACCGCGTAGCTAACTCGTTCATCACACTGCTAAGACGCTTAGTAATTGTGAATACACTCATACGAAAATCAAGAAAGCACACTGCGTAGCCAACTCGCTCGACTCACTCGCTTAGTAATTGCAACACACACGGATAAGAATGTTGTGAGATACTTACATGTTTTTTAAGGGGAGGGTGAAAGATCATAAATTATATGTACACATGTTGTCTCCTCCAAGTTGTAAGATGAAATTGACGCAGTACTGCGAGTTTCCGCTCTAGCTGGCGAACGGAAGTAGCATGATATCTCAGCAAAAAATAAAAATACGCGTGAGCTTGCAAGTCAGACACAATGATGGATACCGCGATTCAAATCCTGGCAACTTATGCCGTCGGGAAGGGCATCTAGCTAGATCATGTAATGACGTTCGCGCAGGCCCCTCGCCTAGCATTTACGGCTTCTAGTTCGAACCCGCTATCTTCCGAAGTAGCGAGAATGATTGAAGAGTGTTGAGGGTGATTCATTTGTCGGATGGAGGCGTTAAGTTATGTGCAGGCTTCTTCTAGTCGGGGTACGCGATTCAAATCCTGGTAACTTATGCCGTCGGGAAGGGCATCTAGCTAGATCATGTTATGACGATCGCACAGGTCCCTCGCCTAACATTTACGGCTTCCAGTTCGAACCCGCTATCTTCCGAAGTAGCGAGAATGATTGAAGAGTGTTTGAGGGTGATTCATTTGTCGGATGGAGGCGTTAAGTTATGTGCAGGCTTCTTCTAGTCGGGGTACGCGATTCAAATCCTGGTAACTTATGCCGTCGGGAAGAGCATCTAGCTAGATCATGTTATGACGATCGCACAGGTCCCTCGCCTAACATTTACGGCTTCTAGTTCGAACCCGCTATCTTCCGAAGTAGCGAGAATGATTGAAGAGTGTTGAGGGTGATTCATTTGTCGGATGGAGGCGTTAAGTTATGTGCAGGCTTCTTCTAGTCGGGGTACGCGATTCAAATCCTGGTAACTTACGCCGTCGGGAAGGGCATCTAGCTAGATCATGTTATGACGATCGCACAGGTCCCTCGGTTAACAACAATTATCGAACACGCATCGCGAAGGCAGGAGTGTGCAGCGATATGCATGTTTAGACTTAGTCGGGAAGGGCATCCGGCAGTAAAACAATAGTTCGTGATTTAAAATCTAAGAACAGCATCTAGCTGAAACCCCCCCCCCCCCCGATTCTCGACAGATTCTTAATCCGAGTTCTTTGACGTCAGGAAGGGCAGCCGGTTAACAACAATAGCGTATGATGTAAGAGCTTAGATACTACCAGTTTTGCGTCAGGAAGGACAACTAGTCTTAAAACAAAACAGATTCTTAATCCGAGTTGTCAGGAAGGGCAACCGGTTAAAAAACTATAGTGTATGAGGTTAGAAACTGCTAGTTTTGCATCAGGAAGGACAACTCAGCAAATTCATGCGATTTAAACACATTTTTATTTCGAAGAGAATCGAACCAGAGACTACTGGGTGAGAGGCATGCATACTGTAGGCTATAGGTTTGTTCTACAGTCCTTGAAGTATCGGCACAGTCATTCTGAGCGAGCAGCGGAATGTGTGTGTTTGCTGAAATTGTACACGTATCTTCCGGCTCAACCTTGAGCGAGGACACTGATAAGCGGCTTGTAACACGCGAACGTCTTCGTAGCTGAGTGTAAGCTCTTAAAACACAGTACCAATTAAGGTTGTAAAATATTCTGAAATAGTCCTCCTCTGTGGTGTGATTAGCTGCTACCCTCGGAGGTCCGAGTTCGATTCCTGGCTCTGCCACAGAATGTGTAGCATTTAGCCTATGTAAGTTCCTAACGTAAACTATCATGATTGCACGGAGAGGTTAAAACACACACAGTGCCTACTCCTATCGAAAGAACCTGCACGGTACCGGCATGTAGGCTTCTCCTGGTGAAGGAGCCTGCACATAGTTCAACACCTCCTATCAACAGCCCTTACTTAATGCTGGCTTTTTTGCACACCCCACCTCACACCATAGTTTTATACGACCGGCTGCCCTTCCTGACTAAGATTTTAAATCGCAAGAATTTGTTGAGTTGCCCTTCCTAACGCAAAACTGGTAGTATCTAACCTCTTACACGGAATGTGTAGCATTTAGCCTATGTAAGTTCCTAACGTAAACTATCATGATTGTACGGAGAGGTTAAAACACACACAGTGCCTACTCCTATCGAAAGAACCTGCACGGTACCGGCATGTAGGCTTCTCCTGGTGAAGGAGCTTGCACATAGTTTAACGCCTCCTATCAACAGCCCTTACTTAATGCTGGCTTTTTTGCACACCCCGCCTCACACCATAATTTTATACGACCGGCTGCCCTTCCTGACTAGGATTTTAAATCGCAGTATACGCGATAAATTTGTTGTAGCGGGTTTTATAACTAGATATCCCGGTACCGATACATAGCCTACTCCACTGAAGAAGCCTGCACAAGGCTTATTGCCTCCATCCGACAAATGAATCAGCATCAACACTCTTGTACTCAAAAAATAATTTTGGACCGAGTTCGATTCCCGGCTCTGCCACGGAATGTGTAGCATTTAGCCTATGTAAGTTCCTAACGTAAACTATCATGATTGTACGGAGAGGTTAAAACACACACAGTGCCTACTCCTATCGAAAGAACCTGCACGGTACCGGCATGTAGGCTTCTCCTGGTGAAGGAGCCTGCACATGGTTTAACGCCTCCTATCAACAGCCCTTACTTAATGCTGGCTTTTTTTGCACACCCCACCTCACACCATAGTTTTATACGACCGGCTGCCCTTCCTGACTAGGATTTTAAATCGATATCCCGACATAGCCTACTCTTACCGAAGAAGCCAGCTTAACACCTCCATCCAACAAATGAATCACCCTCAAACACTCTTCAATCATTCTCGCTACTTCGGAAGATAGCGGGTTCGAACTGGAAGCCGTAAATGTTAGGCGAGGGACCTGTGCGATCGTCATAACATGATCTAGCTAGATGCCCTTCCCGACGGCATAAGTTACCAGGATTTGAATCGCGTACCCCGACTAGAAGAAGCCTGCACATAACTTAACGCCTCCATCCGACAAATGAATCACCCTCAACACTCTTCAATCATTCTCGCTACTTCGGAAGATAGCGGGTTCGAACTAGAAGCCGTAAATGCTAGGCGAGGGGCCTGCGCGAACGTCATTACATGATCTAGCTAGATGCCCTTCCCGACGGCATAAGTTGCCAGGATTTGAATCGCGGTATCCATCATTGTGTCTGACTTGCAAGCTCACGCGTATTTTTATTTTTTGCTGAGATATCATGCTACTTCCGTTCGCCAGCTAGAGCGGAAACTCGCAGTACTGCGTCAATTTCATCTTACAACTTGGAGGAGACAACATGTGTACATATAATTTATGATCTTTCACCCTCCCCTTAAAAAACATGTAAGTATCTCACAACATTCTTATCCGTGTGTGTTGCAATTACTAAGCGAGTGAGTCGAGCGAGTTGGCTACGCAGTGTGCTTTCTTGATTTTCGTATGAGTGTATTCACAATTACTAAGCGTCTTAGCAGTGTGATGAACGAGTTAGCTACGCGGTATAGATTTTTTTTTTCGTACTAAGTAAATCATTTGAAGTGTTAGCTATGCGATATGTGCACAGTGTGTGTGTGTGTGTTAATCATTGAAGTTGTACTGAACACATCAAACAATGTTCGATTCTAGGCTTGCTATGTTTCAATCTAAACAAAGGTATCCCCTAACATGTTGTACAGTGTTCGGTTCTACTTGTTTCGTGATCTGAACACATCAATCAATGTTCTGATTACATGTTGTATCGAGTGCAGTGTTCAATTCTAGTCTTGTTATGTTTCAATCTAAACAAAGGTATCCCCTGACATGTTGTACAGTGTTCGGTTCTACTTGTTTCGTGATCTGAACACATCAATCATTGTTCTGATCACATGTAACGACATCGAGTGCAGTGTTCAATTCTAGTCTTGTTATGTTTCAATCTGATCTTCTTAGAACAAAGGTATCCCCTAACATGTTGTACAGCGTTCGATTCTACTTATGTAGTGTTCTGAACACACCAGACAATGTTTTAATCACATGTTGAAGTTAACGACATCGAGTACAGTGTTCGATTCTACTTATTTTGTGTTCTGAACACATCAATCAATGTGCAGTGTTCAATTCTAGTCTTGTTATGTTTCAATCTGATCTTCCGACATCGAGTGCAGTGTTCAATTCTAGTCTTGTTATGTTTCAATCTAAACAAAGGTATCCCCCTAATACAGCGTTCGATTCTACTTATGTAGTGTTCTGAACACACCAGCCAATGTTTTAATCACATGTTGAAGTTAACGACATCGAGTACAGTGTTCGATTCTACTTATTTTGTGTTCTGAACACATCAATCAATGTGCAGTGTTCAATTCTAGTCTTGTTATGTTTCAATCTAAACAAAGGTACCCCCTAATACAGCGTTCGATTAGTGTTCTGAGCACACCAGACAATGTTTTAATCACATGTTGTATCGAGTACAGTGTTCGATTCTACTTATTTTGTGTTCTGAACACATCAATCAATGTTCTGATCACATGTTGTACTGGCTGTCTCATAAGGAGCTATGTATAGCCGCCATCTTGCATCCACCATCTTGCGCAAGCATCCTTAGGGCGTCTCTAGCCATGGATCCTTAAGCCGCCTCATAAGAGCAACCACCATCTCGCGCAAGCATCCCTCATAAGGAGCCTTGTATAACCGCCATCTTGCGCAAGCATCCCAAGGGCGTCTATGTATAGCGATCATCTTGCATGAGCACCTTTAAGGAGTCATGTATAGCCACCATCTTGTGCAATTAGCGTCGAGAGATGGCTGCTGTAGAATTTTTCTTTTTAAAATTATCCGCTACCACATAGAGTGTAGCACTGAGGTTTGCGATGTAAGATGGCGGATGACAGCTGACAAAAAAGCGCGTGAGTTTGTTTACTAAACAAGAGCGCGTGGAATTTTTCAATTTGCCACCACCACATTTTCAAAGGTATCTAGCTAAAGAGGGCAGCACGGTGCTCAAAGACGGCGGATGACAGCTAACAGAACTTTTCAAATTGCCCGCTACTACAGAGGGCAGCACGGTGCACTGTAGATTAAAGATGGCGGATGACAGCTGACGAAATTGTCCGCAGCGCAGTGCTCTATTGATTAAAGATGGTGGTTGACAGCTGTCAAAAAAAAGCACGTGGCTTTGTTTACTTAACAAGAGCACGTGGAATTTGCCGCCACCACAGTTCGAAGGTATCTAGCTAAAGAGGGCAGCACGGTGCTCAAAGATGGCGGATGATAGCTAACAGAACTTTTCAAATTGCCCGCTACTACAGAGGGGGCAGCACGGTGTTCTGTGGATTAAAGATGGCGGATGACAGCTAACGAAATTGCCCGCAGCACGATGCTCTGTTGATTAAAGATGGCGGATGACAGCTAACGAAATTGCCCGCAGCATAGTGCTCAAAGATGGCGGGTGACAGCTGTCAAAAGAGCATGTAGCTTTGTAGAGCACGTGGAATTTGCCGTCACAACAAAGAGGGCAGCACTGTACTCTGTTGCTTAAAGATAGCTGTCAAAAAAAGCGCGTGGGTTTGTAAAGCATGTAGAATTTGCCGCCACCACATAGAGGGTAGCGCGGGGCTCAAAGATAGCTGCTGTCAAAAAAGCATTTTTCAAATTATCCGCCACCACATTTCAACTAAAGATGGCAGCACGGCGCTCAAAGATGACGGATGATAGCTAACAGAACTTTTCAAATTGCCCGCTACTACGTGCTTAAGGTAGTAGCCATAAAGAGGGCAGCACTGTTCTCTCTGGATTAAAGATGGCGGATGATAGCTGTCAGAAAATCACATGGGTTTGTAAAGCACGTGGAATTTACCGCCACCACAAAGAGGGCAGCACGGTGATTAAAGATGGCTGCTGTCAAAAAAGCACGTGGCTTTGTTTCCAAACAAGAGCACGTGGAATTTGCCGCCACCGGGTAGCACTGTTCTCTCTGGATTAAAGATGGCGGATGACAGCTGTCAGAAAAGCACATGGGTTTGTAAAGCGTGTAGAATTTACCACCACCACATAGAGGGCAGCACGGTGCTCTCTAGATTAAAGATGGCGGATGATAGCTGACAAAAAAGCGCATAGGTTTGTTTCCAAACAAGAGCACGTGGAATTTGTCACTACATAGAGTGCAGCACTGAGGTTTGCGATGCAAGATGGCGGATGACGTACCACATTTCAAAGGTAAGTAGCTAAAGAGGGCAGCACGGTGCTCAAAGATGGCGGATGACAGCTGCACGTGGCTTTGTTTCCAAACAAGAGCACGTGGAATTTACCGTCACTACATAGAGTGCAGCACTGAGGTTTCGGATGCAAGATGGCGGATGACAGCTGTGACGTACCACATTTCAAAGGTAAGTAGCTAAAGAGGGCAGCACGATGCTCAAAGATGGTGGATGACAGCTGCACGTGGCTTTGTTTACCTCGCGCTAGTGAGGTTAAGTTGGTAGCACTAAGGTTTAGACCCGTCAAGATGGTAGCACTGCAGATGACAGGTGATGAATTTACATCTACTACGATAAAGAGGGCAGCACGGTGCTCAAAGATGGCGGATGACAGCTGTCAAAAATGCACGTGGCTGTCAGAAAACACGTGGATTTGTTTACCTCATGCTAGTGAGGTTAAGTTGGTACCACTAAGGTTTAGGCCCGTCAAGATGGCAGTACTGAGGTTAGCGATGCGTTGTTGTCTGTCAAAAAGCACGTGGCTTTGTTTACCTCGCGCTAGTTAGGTTAAGTTGGTACCACTAAGGTTTAGGCCCGTCAAGATGGCAGTACTGAGGTTAGCGATGCGTTGTTGTCTGTCAAAAAGCACGTGGCTTTGTTTACAAATCTGTCAAAAAGCACGTGGCTGTCAAAAAGCACGTGGCTTTGTTTACCTCGCGCTAGTTAGGTTAAGTTGGTACCACTAAGGTTTAGGCCCGTCAAGATGGCAGTACTGAGGTTAGCGATGCGTTGTTGTCGATGACAGCTGTCAAAAAGCACGTGGCTTTGTTTACAAATTCAAATTTCGCGCTAGTTAGGTTAAGTTGGCAGCACTGGAAGAGGCCTCTGGCTGAGGTGGAGGTGGCCACTGGGAGGCCTCTGGCTGAGGTGGAGGTGGAGGTGGCCACTGGGAGCCGGAGGTGGCGGTGGCCGCCGAACTCTCCCATTATACTACTGTCTTATGGCGACGATGGGATAGGAAAGGCCTAGGAGTTGGAAGGAAGCGGCCGTGGCCTTAATTAAGGTACAGCCCCAGCATTTGCCTGGTGTGAAAATGGGAAACCACGGAAAACCATTTTCAGGGCTGCCGATAGTGGGATTCGAACCTACTATCTCCCGGATGCAAGCTCACAGCCGCGCGCCTCTACACGCACGGCCAACTCGCCCGGTTGGTGGTAATGAACACATGCAAAAAAGAGATGGTTTAGGTCCTGAATCGACTGGCCATCACAGGAAGAGTATGGTGTGTCCACTACGTTGATGCGATAAAGGTGACTTCTAAAACTTCCGTGATTGAAGCGCATTCGAGTGATAGTCGAGATGAATCGTCGTTGAGTGTTCCATTGTGCAAACCAAGGACCTCGCGGGGGATTCTGTTCAATCGTTGAGTAAAATTTACCTTTGTGGCTCTCTTTTTCCTCCCACTTCTGTGACCACTGACGCATGCTTTCTTCGCTAAGTCATCTATTATCGGCACACTTTATCTTGGTGCATTTACACCCTAGTGCTGAATCGGTCGACCTCGGCAATCTTCGAGATTCGTACTGGCAACCTTTGAAACACAAACTATGAATCGCTTAAGCATCGTTGTGCGACATCTGGCGTACACTTCACGTACTAGTACTGTTGTTGTTTACACAGCAAAGCCAAACTATAGAATTCATGCTATGAACAAGATTCGCATCGAGAAATGTTATATAATGTTATATAATGTGTATGTGACACAGTTATTGGCTTAAGATAATAACGGTTTAGAAACTTCATATCGATCGATCATATTCTCGATTCAACTCAGATTTCATTTTCATTCAGTTGGCAGCACTATCGGAACCATGACAGCTTCCTCCTTACTCCTCAACCCCGTACACAAATGCACCAAGATAAAGTGTGCCGATAATACATACTCATTATGTGGTACTCAAGGAGACTTCAGCGCCCATTCTGGGTGGTTGTTCTGTAGGTCTTTTCCACTCTCCAATTTTGCTGATACGATTAAATTAATCCAAGTCTCCGGGCACCTGCCGCAGTCTGTAACCTAAATAATATCTGTTGCACACTTATGCACAAGGCTAGCAACTAAAATTAATCCAGATTCCTATTAACCATAGTCATGCTGAAGACGGTAAACGGACGGAATCCAGATTTTGTATCTTGAATTCAGATGCTGCCGGGCCATACGTTTTATACTGATATTAACCCGTAAAATACAGTGTTAGAATTTTTAGTGCATCTAAATGTTATTTTATTTTGAAATTGAATATAGCAAGAGATTTAGACTAGCAGTGCGGGTGAAGAGGGATTGTTGTATGACGACAGAGTATGGTATATTTTATCGGCGAACACTATCACGTGTCTCTCTCTCTCTCTCTCTCTCTCTCTCTCTCTCTCTCTCGTGTTAAACAGAATACGGATCAAGCACACGGATATAATGACCAGAATGTCCCTAGTCCTTTCTACGAAGCAACAATAAGTTATAGCCTTTATAGCCTGTGCGAGTTTTGAAAACTGTAATACATAATATCTCAAATAATATTAATAAAACAGGCAATCCTGGAGCACTTCTGTCCATTAGGACCTCGACTTGCCATGCAGACAGAAGTGCCACACGGTAAGCATGACAGCGTCGGCCGTTTTGCTTGGTTTCCTTGACTGCGTCCGAATTCTCTCTCGTACAAACGACTCTTCGTCCGGCTGCATGGCTAAATAGTTAGAGTGCTGGCCTTTGGATCAGGGATCCCCGGCTTCGATTCCTGGCCAGGTGGGTGGGGGGTTTTAACTTTACTTGGTTAATACCACTGACTTGGGGACTGGGTCGTCTTTAACATTAGACTTGTGTTTACTTCATATTTATTTCATACATGTATATACGTCCATTTCATCATGTTCAATGTGACAACTGTCTGCCTGTTAGGTCATCAGCCCAGAGTCTGGTTGGATCCTCAAACAGCATCACCAACGGATATGCAGTTATAGGGAAACCACAAAATACTTATGGCAGCACCAACATGAGGCGTATTAGGAAAGATGAGGCGTGAGGTAGTTTGCCACTGCCTTCCTTACTGGACCAGAAAGTGCTATTGTAGCACGACTGACACTGTGAGCAACACCTTTCATAACATTCAGACGCACAGGATTTGCTCTGAATGCTATTACTCAGCACCACCCAATACCCCAGCAGCTTCCACACCGTCCCAGACATGGATGAGACTGGGACAGCAGTGGAAGCTAAACTTTGCTCTGGTCTGTGCCAAGAGACGGATGTAAAAGACCGCATCCATCAACAAATGGCAACAGCCAGCCAATGACAATTAATAGGAAATTACGTTAAGTATAAAGATAATACATATACAGGCCGGCTGAATGGTAAAACATCCAAAAGCCAATTAATATATTTAAACATATATTGGTCTCACGAGGTTGAGTGAACTTCGCTCCAGCCCTCAGTGCAGAATTAAAATACCTGGACTAACCAGGAATCGAACTAGGGGGCCTCCAGGTAAGAGGAAGGCACGTTACCCCTACTCCACGCACCAAACAAAATAATCCTGAAGGAGCGGTTGCGAGATTTGCGTCACGTAGCTACCAGTTTGTATTCGGGAGATAGTGGGTTCGAACCCTACTGCCGGCAGCCCTGAAAATGTTTTTTCCGTGGTCCCCCATTTTCACACCAGGGGAAAATGCTGGGGCTGCAAGTTAATCAAGGCCACAGTCGTTTTCTTCCCAGTCCTAGCCTTCTATCCAGCCATCGCCATAAGACCTATCTGCGTCGGTGCGACGTAAAGCAAAATTGTAAAGAAAAAACAGTCTAACATTCCTGTATAAGACTTATTTTGATTTTTAGTCCCACCGAGCAAGTTGGCCCTGAGGTTAGGGTCGCGCAGCTGTGAGCTTGCATTCGGGAGGTAGTGGGTTCGAACCACACTGTCAGCAGCCCTAAATTTTCCGTCGTTTCCCACTTTCATACCAGGCAAATGCTTGGGCTGCTCCTTAATCAAGGCCACGGCCGCTTACTTCCCACTCCTAGTCCTTTCCTACCCCATCGTAATCATAAAACCTAGCTGTGTCGGTGCGACGTAAAAAACAGCGAAAGTAAAAATCTATTATTATTATTATTATTATTATTATTATTATTATTATTATTATTATTCTTTTGTCATTCTAAAAACCATGCAAGATTTTAAAAGGTATGATCCATTCCAAATTACTGTTCGAAAAGAATATCCATACTATATATTAAAGACCGCCACCGCGGCGAGTCGATCTGCAGCCAAGAACAAAGCACTTACCGAAAACTCACGATTGAAATGCAGTAATAATTACTTATTTATCTCAGTTTGATCAACAGAATAAATTCGTAACCGACCGGTGATCAACTTTCTCTGCCTGGCCAAGCCTACTAAACCACCTGTCTAATAATTCAGTACACCTATCTTGATGCCCCCATTTACACTCTTAATGTATGACAACATACACTATCTCGGAACTAACAAGGCAACATTCCTTTTTCCTGTTTTAATTTTAGAACGGAAAATTGTATTCTTACTATTATTAATTACTAACCAAGGAATGCAACACATATGCCCGAACTGGAAATAATTCTGTATATTGTATTACCGAAGAGACGTGTCCGGCTCCTTGGCTGAATTGTCAGCGTACAGCCCTTCAGTTCAGAGGGCCCAGTGTTCGATTCCCGGCCGGGTCGAGCATTTTAGTTGCGTTGGTTAATTTCCCTAGGGCAATGGGAATTACTGTTCGTCTTAATGTACATTGTCACTTACATACAACACACACTACCAATAACACAGAAAACATTCTCCTTCCCCTCCATCTCCCCTCACCACATAAGGTTTACATCACGAAAGGAATCCGGCCGTCACTCTAGGCTCAATGCACATACAGTACCACCACAAGTACTTGGGATGAAAGGACAAAGGATGAGGAGCAGTACGTATTGCCAAGAAATGTGAATGTGAGATAGTTTATGATTTTTTTTACGTCGCACCGACACAGATGGGTCCTACGGCGACGGTGGGATAGGAAAGGGCTAGGAGTAGGAAGGAAGCGACCGTGGCCTTAATTAAGGTACAGCCCCCAGCATATGCCTTGCGTTAAAATGGGAAACAACGGAAAAACATCTTCAGAGCTGTCAGTCGTGGGGTTCGAATCCCCTATCTCCCGAATGCAAGCGCATAGCTGCGCACTCCCAAACGCACGGCCAACTCACTCGGTGATATTTTAGGAAGGTAGGTGGTGGTACTTGCTGCTGAGACTTGACACATCCTGGTCAAACGTCCCTGTGTACTTCGTGTACGTGAAGTGCGGTAACCTGTGTAACTGTAGTGCCCGGTGCATGTATTCGCTATTAATATGGCATACGTTTGGAAATAAAACAGCTCTGGCCTGTATGTGGCATTCGCCTGGATCTGAAATGACAACTCATTAAAACATATCTACTGATTGGTAGAGAGTGCGACATCAATTCATGTGATTTCATAGTTTTGTTCCCAAGCTATGTACACCCGCACCAGACTCTAAAACAACACTATTAAATTGGTGGGTAATTCGGGAAGCGAACCCAGGCCATTCGCGAAAAATTCTACTACGCTAGCCAAGACCACATTGGAGGCTCCAAGTCCCTAATAATAATAATAATAATAATAATAATAATAATAATAATAATAATAATAATAATAATAATAATAATAATAATAATAATAAACTCCATGATGGCGACCGTGTGCATGTATAACTCAACAGCTAAGATTCGATAGTAAAGATCCCGAAACATGAAACATGAAATACATGTCCTGTAGCTAAGTTTAACAGCTGTTATCACATGAATCACCTCCAAAATTAAAGTTATGAAATATAATTTGTTGAATTTCTGTACTCAAAATCTCATAAAGTAATTGAGACACAATAGCGTCGCACATCTACCCAGCTACCCATTACTCTAATTCATCAATTCCCCAATTGATTCGCGAAATTCTTCAAGGGGTTCGCCAACATTTTCCTCTAATGGCGGATTTTGAGGATATACAGCTTACTTCACGTTTTATTGTGAAAGACTGTATCTAATCATTAATTAAACAACTAAATTTGGGATACGTGATTAAACAGCAATTGCACAGTGTGTTTTGATGTCCTTCACGATTTCCTGGTAGAAAAATGATCTTTTTTGGGACGAAAATATGAAGAAAATGGTAAAAGAACATTTGAAGAACTTCGAAAAACCTTCGGAGAATATATCTCTGTTACATGTCCAGTAACAACAGTTAGATCCGTAATCCCCTGAAAGAGGCAGCGATTTTGGAATTCATATTAACGGTAAATGAAAAACGGACAATTTCTGGGAATTTCCACTGATTTTCAATTACAAACTAGTCATAAAACTTTTTCCTTTACGTCGCACCGACGCAGATATGTCTTATGGCGATCCAAAGCACATGGCCCTTGATACAGGATTGTGGATTTTATACAACACACCCAAATATATGGTAACACCACTCAATCCCCGGATCTGAATCCGATTGAACATGTGTGGGCTTATCTTAAAGGACTGAACACAAGAAATATTTCATCAAAGCCAGCTTTGAAAATGGCTGTTTTGTAAGAATGGGGTAAGATTGAGCCCACTTTCACCTCCAAGCTAGTTCATTCAATGCCTAGGTGACTTGAGGCCATTGTAAAATCAAAAGAATTGCCAACAAAATACTAAATGTGCACTAAAATCAGCGGGGAATGAAAGGAAAACCGGACTGTACGGATACTTTTTATTAGTATGAACCAAACCAAACCAAACCCCATGGCACTACAGCCCTTGAAAGGCCTTGGCCTACCAAGCGACCGCTGCTCAGCCCGAAGGCCTGCAGATTACGAGGTGTCATGTGGTCAGCACGACGAATCCTCTCGGCCGTTATTCTTGGCTTTCTAGACCGAATTAGTATGAAATCATGGTATTTTCATTAATTTATGTATTAATGACAGAGACGTCTATCAATTTTATGTTTTATGATGTATGTATCTTTACATAGTGTACAGAAAGCTAACCTATTGAGATTATACAACGTACATGACAATAGGTGTACTAAGTAAAGTATTTTTGTTTCATTATTAAGTGTACGAATACTTTTTACTATGATTGTATATGACACACATGCTTAAATACACAGGCTAAATGAAGCACAGAATAGACAATATAGTTGACAATACTGTTCGCATCATACCCTTTATAATATTAAACGAAGACACGACTTTCCTAATTCTAGTAACTTGTATTGATAGAAGATATGTAATACTAATAAATAATGTTACGGGTTTTTCGTCCCATCTACTACGTTTTTGGAGATAGCAAGGAGCTGAATTCTTTACACGAGTTTTTTTTTTTTTTTTACGTTCCGGTAAATCTGCTGATACAGGCTGACGTATCTGAGCACCTTCAAGTAACGCTGGACTGAGCAGGGATCGAATCCGCCGCCTGGAACTCAAGAGGGCCAACGCTCTGAGCTACTCAGCCTGACCAAATATGTCTTAAACGAAAAAGTTTGTTCAACGGTCAAAATATATCATAAATTCTGAACGTACTAAGTTATATATATTTTAATACAATTTTATTTGCTTTACGTCCCACTAACTACTTTTACGGCTTTCGGAGATATAAGAATTGCATCGCAAACACTTTTTCTATGCACTTGCAGGGGTAGTAGAATCACTGAAATTTCATATTTGAGATTACTTTATTAATAATACTAAGCTCACTAGAATATCATCACCATCATCAACGATTATGATTATTGCTGTTATAAGGGGACCAAACATCGAGGACATTTGCCCATTATTATTATTATATCATCATCATGATTGATCATTTCAGGATGTGTCCATTTAACACCCATGAATTTGAAATGAAGGTATATTAGAAATCAATAATTAGAGCCTCTTCATTTTAAAGTTTCAGTAGATGCTACTGCTTTGGTAAATTTCTGAAAAGATGCTCTCAAGTTCCGTACTTCACACTGCGAGATGGTGCTTTTTCAAAGCCGGGGCCGCTTCCCTCTTCCTAATCCTATTCCTATTCCATATTAATGACGAAAACAACTATAACATAAGTAAGAAATATTATCTACACCCAAAGTTAACGCGGGATAACAATTCTATTTCCCCTCCTAAAAACAGTGATCATCTTCTCCACACAGTAAATACCTGGGACCTATGGCCATGATGTCCCGATAACATGCATAAAAGGAAAGCTATAGCAAAAAGCTTCCTGAGCCGGTAACAGTTTTCCAGAATTTTGCTTGATGTAGCTTGCGACGAGGTTTGGTTTGGGAGAGCACGAATGGCATGGCATGCCATGTGCGTGGAGAGAGGCCAGGAACGCTACGAGGTCAAGTGATGACAGCTGCATGATAGGTGTTCCTATATTCAAGTGCTAGGACACAATGTTAGAATAGGATACCCCACCTCTCGATATCAGATGACCAGACCAGGTATGAGAAACCGAATGACAAACCGGTCTTTGGATCACCTCGCCCAAAAAACACCCAGTAAATGATAAAGAAAAAAAAAGTTTTAAGAAAGAGTGCAAAATCCTGTTTTCTGTTAACCCGGTTACGGAAACCGCGGCTAACAACACAATGTTTTGTCTTAAAAGACCCAAACCAGTTTTAAAATTGCGGAAAAGTGAGTTTAGGAACCGATTGTTTTTTCTGTCTGCAACCACACCCAAGGGACTTCCTAACAGGGTTCCCGAAGGACATTTTGAATGAAGCGGCAGTGTTCCCTGGAGTAAGGCGAGGCAGTAATATCTAGGAGAAAAAACTTATTGTATTTAACGATCATTGTGTGGCTACAGAGTAGAATTCAAACCATAAATCTAGACATTATCGACCATATCTAGCACATAATGGGTAAACTCAAAGCAAGTTATAACTTTAGGAGGGTAAAATTGCCCAAAATGTCCATAATAATAATTAGTAGTAGTAGTAGTAGTAGTAGTAGTAGTAGTAGTAGTAGTAGTAGTATTTAGAAGTAGTTTTGAATTGCGTTGATCGAAATCTCTATTTAGTACGATGGTTCGTCATAGGTCATGTTTACTGTACAGAAAACAGAGAGGTGTGATTTAATATGGACAAAACTAAGAACTACTGAGAAAAATCTCATCAACCATGCGTCTACAGGTTTATATTGATAGGTCGTGACGATCTCGTTACCTACCTTACTACTGAAAGAAATTATCGTACTTCCTAGCCATGAATGAGTGTTGTAGGGGGAAAAAGCAGTCCTATAACGTATACTTTACGCTCGTAACATGCGTTTCTGTCCTTAAATGAAAAGTCTTCACTACTTACAGTATACCAAACGGTAATTACTTAAAATTTAGTTCTGAAATAGTCTTTGTTATACAGAAGGATTTTAATTTGAAAGCTAAATAACTACCACTCATGTTCTGCCCTGAAGGTGCACATGTTCATTCATCCTACCAACTTCCAACAAGAATTCAACGGAAGGACATTGTCATAAATGCGAAAATATAGCCTACTAATACCGGCCAGCTAATTTCTGTGAAGCTCTGATTTTCAAGCCATTGAATTTCACAAAATAAATGTAAACATGAATTACTTTAGTGGCTCGCTGATACTGTTTTATCAAGGAAGGCGTCCGACTCGTTGGCTGAATGGTCAGCGTACTGGCCTTCGGTTCAGAGGGTCCCGGGTTCGATTCCTGGCCGGGTCGGGGATTTTTAACCTTCATTGGTTAATTCCAATGGCTCGGGAGCTGGGTGTTTTTGCTGTCCCCAACATCCCTGCAACTCGCACACCACACACAACACTATCCTCCACCACAATAACACGCAGCTACCTACACACGGCAGATGCCGCCCACCCTCATCGGAGGGTCTGCCTTACAAGGGCTGCACTCGGCTTGAAATAGCCACGCGCAATTATTATTATTATTATTATTATTATTATTATTATTATTATTATTATTATTATTATTATCATCATCATCATCATCATCAAGGAAGACAAAATAGTTTCATGTTAAATGTTGTTTCCTATTTCGCATAATGACGTTTTTATTTCAACTTTTACGCCTTAACTTATCGTTCTTTTCTTCCTGGCTTTTTCCCATTATTTCAAGTCGACACTAATGTGGATTCAGCTCAGTTTCACGGCCGAATGTTTTTCCTGACGGCAACCATAGTTGAGGGATGTATTCACTATTGCCTGTTTTTGTGGTGGTCTGTAAAGTGACGTGTTGAATGCAAATGAATGTGTGTATTAAGATTATCACAAAACACCCAATCTCCGAGATGGAGGAATTAATCAAACACGGTTAAAAAATCCATGGGCCGGCCTGGTTCGAACCCGAGGCTCTCTGAACAGAAGGCCAGTACGCTGACCATTCAGCCAGAAGGAACCGGACTCTAAAGTTATCTTTCATCTTTCAAACTGTGTTCGACCTACTGGAAATATTTCACATTCTCACTGTTACTAAGTCCTCAATATTTCTTCATGTTTCCTACTGGCACTGCTATTTGTTATAGACACATTCCATTTTCTACCTATACGGTAAACATTAGGAGTCTTGGCTTCATTTTAGGGCTTAAGGAAGTCTCTGGAAATAACTCCATGTATTCCTAGTGTGGATATATTTCCGATAATCAAAAAACCGAGCTCGATAGCTGCAGTCGCTTAAGTGCGGCCAGTATCCAGTATTCGGGAGATAGTGGGTTCGAGCCCCACTGTCGGCAGCTCTGAAGATGGTTTTCCGTGGTTTCCCATTTTCACACAAGGCAAATGCCGGGGCTGTACCTTAATTAAGGCCACGGCCGCTTCCTTCCAATTCCTAGGCCTTTCCTATCCCATCGTCGCCATAAGACATATCTGTGTCGGTGCGACGTAAAGCAAATAGCAAAAAAGAAAAAAAGATAATCAAAAATATTCAGTATAAAAGTAAGGAAAGAAGTACCAGGTACGACGGGAAGAATTATTTTTCAAAGTTTTCTCAGTTAAAAAACAAACAGTAATATTTAAATACTATAGTTAATGCACTGCCATATGGTAAAGAATTCAGCTAAATAACCGCCGTGGTAACTGAGGACATTTAGTCTATCAGATAAAGTAAAATTGCGTAATAGAAATAAAAATGATTTTATTGCTATTCCTCAAGAAGGAGATCGTGAGCTATGATGTCCCTGACAGGTAAAATCACAGTATTTGTCTACATTTCAAATGAAAACACCATAACAAGCAGTTCAAGACTGATCGAAGATATAATTCTTCAAATTTCTAAATACTAGCGTACCTGTAGAACAATTTTCGCAATTGAAAACCCTTCCCCCTCCACACGCGCGCGTATGAAGGGTAAAATATATTAGTGAATGTTTATTTGTATGAAATGTTATATAAACCTTACTTCCAATTGCCTTATGGAATATAAAATCAAAAGCAATACAATTGATTATTTAGCAGACATTTATTCTTCACAAAAAATATTTAGGTTATAATTTACCTGAAACAATTTTTCACAAACGTTTATTCAATACTATTTACAAAAGTTCTTGGAGATAATAGTGTACAACACTTCCTTAAAAACAACACTGGAAGTAATGATACAGTCTTCTTTGACAATTTGTTTTTCACTTTCCTTGATTGTATACAAAAATATTAGAAAAACCTTTTACTCTAGAGAAAGCTACATAAGTTGTCCATGCGACAACGCGGGATTGGCCAAGTACAACCCTGCTATCTGGACTGTTTGGCGTTGTGAATTATTAATGGCTATTGCGTACGCAATTTTAATGGGGCGAAAAACATACCAGTAACGAACGAACAAAGACGGACAAATCTGGTACTAAAAGAAGGCCCAGAATGTCTTCTTTAAGTCAGATCAACACAAAGTTAGAAATAATTCCATGGCAAGCGGCAGATAACAGAGGAATTAAGACCTGCACAACTACGTATTTCCCGCGGTAAAGGTGGAACCAACTTTAGCAAAAATGAGACGCGTTCTTTTAACCAATCATTAATATTTACATAGTGAAAGTGCAATTCGTCACTGTTCCGGGAAATCCTCTTTCTTTTGACACCTCATTTATGAAGATTCGTTCGTTGTGAGAGGCGCAAAAGGGATCTATACTACAGAAATATCCAGTACCTGTAGATCTTCCAGGATGTATTAATCCGCTCGAACATCCAAGACAAAGTTCTTAACGTGAATACACTTCGACACGTGTCTTATTCTTATTCTCTTATTGTACGCAAACACAGTCTCCTTTAATTCTTATTTAATTCCAGCTCAATGAAATCATGCCTAGCTTCTCAACAAGGCGCGATAAAATTGTAGATCCAACAATTTATGATTTAAAATCACATAGTACTCAAGTTTACTTGCTATCACTTAATTACCTCATCTTACAGAACTAAGCAACTTTGTTATTCAGTGCATTTTGAATATATGTGATATTAATCTCCCTATTCTAACCTTCTTTTACACAATATGTCTTGTGTCAAATTCACCTTGATTAGGCGCAGCTCCTTTTTCCGTCTTGAATACGAGTTGGCTTACTCCTACACGATCACCCGTATTCTCACAATGTTGTTCTCCACAGGTACCAAACCCTCTGCCTTTCCTTGAGTCACAGACTATAATTGTGGACGAAGTTACCATGTAGCACTCAGCTCCTTCGCTCTTCATGTTGACCAGCTAAATGATTATATCCCAGCATGGCTGTATACAGTGTACCGCATTCCTCTGCAAGTATTAAAAGGAGATACTCATTCTATTTACATGGAAATAAGTGTTCTGTTATCGCTTCAGTAGGATGACTGCTCGTCGACCCGTGTTTAACTTATCAGGATGTCGTAAGCTAAATATCAGTAACGGGAAGATTGTCTGTTACTTGGGAGACAAACAAAAGTCGTTGATTGCAGCGTTTTACTGGGCGGTGTCCCACGTCGTATTTATAGCGCCGGTCAGGGACCGTTGATTTCTTCCCTACCGACGTTTCCCGATAATCGCGGATGTTAAAATTTGAATGTGCAATTATTAAAAGGAGTACCATAATGCCCTCTTCTCGTCTAATATAAAATGAACTGTAATACAACCCTTGGAAATTCAGCCAACGCGATCAAAATCCTTGTGCATTTAGATTATTATTATTATTATTATTATTATTATTAATAATAAACGCCGCTTTGAAATTCAAGTAACTCCCCGATGCCAACCTTTTTTTTAGAATTTGTTGTACGTCGCACCGACACAGATAGGTCTTATAGCGACGATGGGATAGGAAAGAGCTAGAAATGGGAAGGAAGCGGCCGTGGTCTTCATTAAGGTACATCCCAGCATTTGCCATGTGTGAAAATGGAAAACCACGGAAAACCATCTTCAGGGCTGGTGACAGTGGGTTTCAAACCTACTATCTCCCGGATGCGAGCTCACAGCTGCACGTCCCTAATCGCACGGCCAACTCGCCCGGTTGTCACAACTCAGTCCCGCAGTTCTTTAACATGCCAGAATCCAACGACAGAGCTGTCGCATTTAAGCCCTTACATTGCCAACGACCTCAGACGAGATATAACTCGCTATCTTGTGTTTCTATGAAAGTCGATCCCGGCCCCGTACAAGATGGTATTTGAAGGAGCTATACACCAGCCTCGTATCGATAGGTTTACCGCACGTAAAAGAACTGCAGAACAACATTGCACATTGGCGTCTCTGAATACCGTAAAAGGTAGTTAAAACCAATAGCATTCTTATAAATACCGTGCGACGAAAACTGTAGTTACCGAGCTATATGGCCGCGCGGTTCGCGCTGTGTAGTTCTGAGCTTACATTCGATACGGGATGGGTACGAATACCACTGTCGGCGAAGCAGAAGATGTCACTTTAATTTCAGCGACGGCCGCTAACTTCCGAAAATCTTAGATGTGTTGGTCCGACGTAAAACCACTAGCAAGATAATTGCCGTGGCCTGTATGTTACATACCATCCCACCGGGTAAGTTGGCCGTGCGGTTAAGGGCGCGCAGCTGTTAGCTTGCATATGGGAGGTAGTGGGTTCGAACACCACTGTCGGCAGCCCTGAAGATGGTTTTCCGTGGTTTCCCATTTTCATACCAGGTAAATGCTGGGACTGTACCTTAATTAAGGCCACGGCCGCTTCCTTCCCACTCCCTAGGCTTTTTCTGTCCCATGCTCGCCATAAGACCTATCTGTGTCGGTAGGTACGACATGAAAAGCAAATCGTAACATATCGTCCCGGCGTCCGTCTCAACTTAACCCATGAACTCATGGGAAAGTACTTCCAGAATGACCTCTTCTCTTCTCTTCTCTTCTCTTCTCTTCTCTTCTCTTCTCTTCTCAACTATAATAAGTGACGTTGAGTCAGTTACAACTGATTTCACTTCGTACGAAATACAACACATGGAGAAGCTTCAGACATTACAGCAGAACTGGTGAAAGAATTTATTTAATGAAGTCCAAATATATGACATACTAGCAAGATACCCGTGTTTCGCTACGGTTTTAAACTGAAGGTTAATTTTTCAAAGTTTTACATTTTGGAGAGTTTACTATCGACTGAACCTGTATAATACACCCTCGGTTTGTACGTCAAACGGTGTTGGGGGAAATATTATTAATTTTCTTTTCTAACACGCATTTGAACCTAGTGCAGAATTAGAACTGTTTTTAAACCCTATTTTATTTAACATCTAAGATGTAAAAGCGATCAACCTGTGAAGTATAGATATTGTACGTAGAACAGCAATGGGGGATTGAATGTGTTTTAGGCGACGACTGCTTAAAAAATACTTCTTAACATCTAGGACATACAAGACCACCCTTCATTTAAAATTTTAGGATCGAAACTGAAACGGTTCCGGAAAACTGGATATTGTGATTTTGAGAGTCAACCAACATCTAAACACTTTAGGGGAGAAATATTTGAAGTATATGGTATTTTGCGTCCAGGACATGAACGAAGAACCTTCTCGTAAAATTACAAATTTATACGTCAAATGGTTTTAGACGGATGAATAATTTCGTCTGCGCAGATAACCCTATTTAACATAGTAGGGGTGGAATGTTTAAAAATATTTCCTATTTGCCAACGGCCGTAGCCGTGTTGAAACAACGGATCCCGTGAGATCTCCGAAGTTAAGCAACATTGGGCGTGGTCAGGAGTTGGATGGGTTGCCACGCGCTGTTGGTGGGGGGTAAGGGAATGGAGAAGCGGAAAGGAACTGGCCACCCTACCGCACGTAAACTCCGGCTCAGGAACACCTCCGCGGAGGTTCGGACCTGCCTTCGGGCAGAGTAACCCTTACCTAACTAGGATTTAAAATATATACCGCTATTTGGAATGTTGTCTTCGTGTGTTGAACGATTTCGGAGGAAGGAATTAATATATCTGTTTTCAGATCCTAACCCCCATTTAACTCTCTGAGGGGTTAAATTTGTTTAAAATTTTCTGTTACATAACACCTAGGATACGATTTGATATTTTAACTTCCTAATTCAAACGGTTTTATAGAAGTGAATATTTGTGTCACCATTCCTCATTCCCCAGTCAAAACCCCTTAGGGGTGTACTGTTTGATGACCATTTCTTATTTTAAGTCTAAGACATAGAATTTACAGTGTATAGAGGGCAGCACTGATCTCAAAAATCGAATGGAAACCTCCTTTATTATTTAGGCCTATTACATGTATTAAGCTTGTATAAAGAGATTAGTAATTTGAGAGGTTTAAATCTTGAATTATTAGATATTCAACGCCCGCAAGAATTCGTGGGTACCATTAATGGTGTACAGTCCCAGAAAAATGTTCCTCCAGCTGTGTATCAAGTTCAAGATTACTTCCGTTAAACGCCTGAGTTTTTCAAATAACTTTGTTTGGCAATAAAGAAAGGGAGTCGCAAATTCGGTCGAGTACTAGGGCTATTGTGGAGAGTTAGTTTTACAACTTCAACAACTTCTGCATGATCTCAATCCTTATACGTGAAATATTTTGAATTATATCATATTTGACTCCTACAACATCCAAAGTTCTTGAAAATTTCAAATTCAAACGTGAAACGGTTTGGAGAGATGAATAATTTTGTCATAAGTGGTCACCCCCAGCCAAAACCTCTTAGAGGTGCATTGTTCTAAGACCTTTTCTTATTTAAAAATCTATTACATTTAGGAGCAACCACCATGTGAAATTTCAACCTCGTAAGTCAAAGAGTTTCCGAGATACGAATATTTATTTTTAAGCCTTAGGGGTGTATTATCTTAAGACCAATTTTTATTAAAATCTAAGACATATAGGACAATCGTCATATGAAATTTCAAGCTCGTATGTCAAACGCTTTGAGAGAAATGAACATGCACGTCGTCAGCTACCCCCAGTCAAATACCCTTGGGGTGTATTGATTTAAGGCCACTTAAAGAGCAAATAACTCGTAAAAATTCAGTCTCATATGCCAGGCGATTTCTCCCCCTTCCTAAATGGTTGCCTAAGTGGGTATTAACCCTCCCCCCCCCCCCCATTTAACCCTTAAGGGATGAATGTTTTCTAAACTTGTCTTATTGAACATCTCGTAAACAAAGAAGCAATCACTGAGTGCAATTTCAACATTGTCTCGTCAACGGTTTCGGAGGAAGACCACTTTTTATTTAAATTCTAAGACATATAGCAGCATCTTAAATTTCAAATTCGTATGCCGAATGATTTGAGAGAAATGAATATTTAAGTCGTCAACACCGCACCTCCAAGCCCCTTAGGGGTGTATTTTTTAAGGCCACTTCTTATTCAAAATCTAAGAAATTTCAAGCCCATGTGTCAAAACAGTTGGAGAGACATGAATATTTATGCTGTCAGCACGTTTCATTGAAAATCTAAGACATATAGGAGAAACCATCATGTTAAATTTCAACCTCGTATGTCAAACGGTTTCAGAGAAAGGAATATTTTTGTTTTCGGGTATTAAACCCCCCTCCCCCCATTTAACTCTTTAGGGGTGAATGTTTTCTAAACTTGCCCTAATGAACATCAAGCACACAAAGAAGCAATCACTGAGTGCAATTTGGTTTGGTCAACGGCTTCGGAGGAATGAATATTTTGGTTTTTAGGGTTTTACCCCCGTTTCATCACCTTAGGGGCGGAGTTTTTTTTAAACCCTTCCTAAGTGGGTGCCTATTGCTTTTTATATACATATATACACCTATTTTCACGTCTGCAACATCTCCAGTTTTCGAGTTATACGTATCCTCATGAAAATAATTCAATCTATTTCACATCTCTCCCCCCATTTATGCTCCTTAAGTGGATTTCTCGAAAACAAAAAATTCATGTTTCTTTACTTTTAAAGGAGATTTCAAATAACAATTTTTAAGTCAGTAACATCTTCAGTTTTTGAGATATACTGTATACTTACTCATTTTAATAATTCATCACCTTTTTTTTACTTCTTTTCACCTCCCTTAAGTTGATTTTCCGGAAGCAAAAAGATACGCGTTTCTTTATTTTTAAAGGAGATTCCTAATACCGGTTTTGATGTCTGTAACATCTTCAGTTTTTTATATATAAGTATCTTCTTAAAAAGGATTGAATCCCTTCTTCACCTCTCGTCACCCTCCCTTAAGCGGATTATCAGAAAACAAAAAATTACGTGTTTCTTTACTTTTAAATGAGATTCCAAACACAATTTTTACGTCTCTAAACTGTCAAGTTTTTGAGATATAGATTTATTGATTTAAAAAATTCTGCCCATTTTTCACTCCCTTAGCGACGGATTATAAAAAAAAAAGCTCTCCTAGTGAGCACCTACTGTGTAACATAAGTTAAATATGACTTTCTTCAGTTTATCCCAGTCATCTCTGTGGTCGCTGTAGCCAGCCAGGCTCGTTTTTGGTTCTGGCCGGGAGCTGAAGACTGGAGGCCTTTCCTGACGTCACGTGATTCTCGAGATGTATATCTGGACCCAGAACCGACTGGGATTCGAACCTCTGCCTTACGGATGGAAAGCCAGCAGCTAAACCACTGAGCTAATCACGCCCCCCCCCCCCTGTAACAAGTTAAATGTACCTCCAAAATTTCATTTCTTTCTGTCCAGTAGTTTCGGCTCGGCGATGATGAATCAGTCAGTCAGTCAGTCAGTCAGGACAAGTTATTTTATATCTATAGATGGAAATCAACTTAACCTAAGTATTAATACCTGTTATTATACACTGCCATCCGTAAGTATAAAAATTGTTAGTAAGTTCCCTCGTTCTTTCTTATGAAGCACCATAAGACTATGAATTCAACGATGTGTTTTGTTGAAAAACTATTTCAAAATTAATCTCTTCCTGTGACTTACCTTCTAATTTCATAGTTGACTTAAGCTTCCAATTACTTGTTTATTTACATGTACGAATACAAATGTTTTTCCAAGTTTGAATATGTAAGTATTGTTTGAAATACGTTTCATCCTTAAGATGATCTGCTCTAGAAAATTCTGTCTCTCAATATCTATTATTAGGTGAGCGCTCATGAACGGCAGGGAAAACAATACTTCACATTCTCACATGTTAGTTGCCTTAAGCTCCATCCGTCTACGGATATACCTTGAGCTCTCATGACCGGCAGCATAAACAATACTTCACAGGCTCACGTGTTAGTAGCCATAACCCTCCATCCGTCTACGGATATATTTTGAGACCATTTGACCTACACTTCTAGCATTACTTGCGTTTGTTTAGCACAACACTTACTCTTTTTCTCTCACACAGACATTCCTGTCACGAACCAAAATCGGCGTGACCAGTGAACAATGGATAGCGTGTTCAGTGACACCAAATATTGACTCACAATCCTACCAACTTGACGAATTTCACTATCAGCGTGAGTTAATTCGTTGATAGGTGCATCTCAACAGTGATATCCATGTTTAAAGGGTATTCAGAGTCGCTCCTGACTCGCACAATCAGAAGTATTTGATCGACTCGAGAGCGTAGGGCCTATTTAGTCAGCTGTCTCCTTATCCGAAGCTGTGAGAAGGAAACCCAGCAAACCTGGTTAACGACAGCTTACTTCTGTATAAAACAACAAATGGTATAATATGATAGTGAGCTGCTTACTGGGGTGAACTTCAGAGCGAGATCAACTATCTGAGGACAAGGCAACTATTCAAATGTGTATGTTTCATAGCCGTCAATCAAAGAAATTCACCATTGGAGAGAATATGTGAACAGTTTCATAAAGTCGACCTATTCACGATATTGATTTTGCAATGCTAATTCCCGAATTTATGTTCCATATTCGTTTAAATGTATCATATTTTAAAAGTTTCCCTACTGTTAATATTAAGTTTATTTTACTGAACCGAATTGTTAACATAACATGTAATTTGTTTGCCTACATGTTCAATATATTCGTACATGCTTAACTTCATTATAAATGTTGTCAAGCATAGAGTATTTCTGAAGTTACTGATCTTACTTCAGTCTAATAGTTAAATTTTAAAGACTAATAACATTTATGCTTGAAGGTGTTCTCTATGTCAGCCAGATAGTGACTACTCATTCGCTTTGCTATTTTCTTCTTCTTATATCTCTATTTAGGAGCCTCCGTGGCTCAGGTGACAGAGCGCCGGCCTCTCACCATTTGGTTCCGTGGTTCAAATCCCGGTCACTCCATGTGAGACTTGTGCTGGACAAAGTGGAGGCGGGACAGGTATTTCTCCGAGTACTCCAGTTTTCCCTATTATCTTTCATTCCAGTAACACTCTCCAATATACAGTAATATCATTTCATTTCATTTTTCAGTCGTTAATCATTGCCCCAGAGGAGTGCGACAGGCTTCGGCAGCCGGCAAAGTTCCTATCCTCGCCGCTAGATGGAGCCTCATTTATTCCATTCCTGACCCTGTCACATGGCTGGAAACAGACTGTGGATATTACTATTATTATTATTGTTATTATTATCTCCCTTGTCCGGCTCCATGGCTAAATGGTTAGCGTGCTGGCCTTTGGTCACAGTGGTCCCGGGTTCGATTCCCGGCAAGGTCGGGAATTTTAACCATCATTGATTAATTTCGCTGGCACGGGGGCTGGGTGTATGTGTCGTCTTCATCATCATTTCATCCTCATCACGACACGCAGGTCGCCTACGGGAGTCAAATTAAAGGACATGCACCTGGCGAGCCGAACATATCCTCGGACACTCCCGGCACTAAAAGCCATACGTCATTTCCATTATCTCTCTTTAATTTGTAATTTGCTTGTTAATGTTCTATGTATGTAACATTTACTGCCTTTTGTAACAGCCAAGATCTGTAAAAGAAGATAAATAAATAAATAAATAAATAAATAAATAAATAAATAAATTTGACAATTCTCGCTTTCTTAGATGAGACTATTCCATCTCACAATATTCGTAAAATAATAATAATAATAATAATAATAATAATAATAATAATAATCTCCAAGAGTTATTGGCCTTGAAGAACCTTTGGCCTACCAAGTGACCGCTGCTCAGCCCGAAGGTCCGAAGGTCCGAAGGTCTGCAGATTACGCGGTGATGCGTGGTAAGGGCGACGAATCCTCTCGGCTGTTATTCTTGGCTTTCTAGACCGGGGCCGCAATCTAACCGTCAGATATTTCCTCGGCTATGATCGCACTGGCTGAGTGAATCTCGGTCAAGACCTCAGGTGAAGGTAAAATACCCTGACCTGGACGGGAATCGAACTCGCGGGCTCCGCATACGAAACAGGCACGATACTCCTAGACCATGGGGCTTGCATAATAATAATAATAATAATAATAATAATAATAATAATAATAATAATAATAATAATACTTTTATGTCCCGCTATTACTACGGTTTTCGGAGAAGCCGAAATGCTGGAAATTTGTCCCGCACGAATTCTTTAACGTGCCATTAAATCTACCGAGGCGAGGCTGAAGTATCTGAGTACCTTCAAATACCATGGGACTGATCCAGGATGGAATCTGCCCAACTTGAGCACAAAAGACCAGCACTCTACCGTCTGAGCTACTCAGTCCGGCTTACTATCTCCATTGTAGTTACCATCAACTCATCCGATTCCGAGCGAGTTAGCTGCGCGGTTAGCCTCGCGTAGATGAGAGCTTGAATTCGGGAGATGGCAGTCTCGAATCCTATCGTCGGTAGCCCAGAAGATGGTCGGACACTGATATCGTTGAAGGCGCATGTGGAATATTAGCAGTTAACCGAAAAGATTTGTTCACAAAATAGCAATGGAAAGTTCACCTTTATGAGGTGCGAAAACCATCTGAGATTTTTTCTAGTTGTTTAACGTCGCATTAACACATCGGAAGTTTTCGGGGACGCAAGGATGGGAAAGTGAAAGGATTGGGAGCGTAGCGGCTGTGGCCTTAAGGTACAGCCACAGCATTTGCCTAATGTAAAAATTGGAAACCACGGAAAACCATCCTTAGGGTTGTCGACAGTGGGATTCGAACTCACCGTCTCCCAAATGCAAGCTCGTAGCTATGCGACCTAAACCGCATGACCAACTAGCTCGGTAAGGGATTATCTATACGAGACAGGAGTTACTGTGACCAAAGTAGACTTAACTTGCACCATGAGCAGAAAATTAAGAACGATTCATTGCACTGATCACTAACGTTAACCCCAACTAAATCAAAAAGCGAACTCCTTCGGTGTGTAAACCATTCAGAACGGTCAGATGTCTTACAGCTCTTGAATAAGATATACTGAATCACCACATTATACCATTTCGGTCGACCTGAATAGTTTACCACACCGAAGGAGTTCGCTTTTGATTTAGATGGAGTGATTGACTGTGATAAGTGCAGTATAGTTTCTTAATGGTTTAACATCACACGGTTTTTGGCGGCGCAAGGAATGGTGAGGGGGGACTGGGAAGGAAGCACTCGTGGCCTAAATTAAGGTACAGTCCCCAGCATTTCCTTGGTGTGAAAGTAGGAAACTTAGGAAAACCATGTAAGGGCCTCCGACGGTGGGGTTCGAGCCCACCGTTCTCCCAAATGCAAATTCGTAGCTACGTGAGCCAAATCACGCAATCAACTCGCTTGGTGATTACTGTAGTGCAGTATCCAGTTCTTCATTCACTACTCATGGCACAACTTAATAGTCCTCCACTTAGATCTGTTTGTGGACTCTTGACAATACAGTATATACTCTACAAAATGTAACTCTCATCTTCAACAGATCATCTTCCTATTCAGAGGCAGATGTTTTTCGCACCGCCCAAAGGCAAACTTTCCATCGTTCTCCAGTGGTCAAAGTTTTCTAACAGCAGCTAATATATACATGTGAACTACACATTGTGTGCGCGTTCAACAATAACAACAGCATAGTGCTTTCCCGACTTCGAAACTGAACAGGATCATTGTGGGTTGGGAACGATCCCCCGCCCAACTTAAAACTATTACGCTGAAATGTTTCAGGGGCGTTACTAGTCCGATTGTAATACGTGTGACTGTAATTACAGGCAACTACGTTCGGGGCAGATGTACCTGGAATTTAAATATGATACTTGTTGATGCTACTATGATCACGAATATTTAGCTGTTGAACTGTCTCCTGTTCACTATTTTCAGCCCAGTAAATAGTACGATATTTAACGACACTTCACAATTGCTGAAGAGTTCCCGGACTGTGCATTACTTCTCTTAGTAGTTCTTAAATGTACCGGCAGCCAAAGACATGGAGGGGTCGCATTCAAACACCATCGAATACCACCAACTTGAGCCAGGTTCAAACCCAACTAAACATTTACAGACAAGCAGTAGCAGTCGTCAGCTTACAGTGTTCATTTTGCAAAAATGCCAGCAATAATGAAGCAACGTACATTTTGCAAAAATGCCAGCAATAATGAAGCAACAAGTTATTAACTGCCATTAAGGGTGTATATGTTCCAAAATGGTCTAATACTTCCGCTCAGAAGGTAATATTTTCACAGCTAATTAATAATCAAGCATCATAAAACCACTTCTGGATTGGAAAGATCAGCCGGTGTTAACACCTCACCGTTGCCCAGGGAACGCCCGAATGTAAATCATACACTCTTCTTCTTTTAACAGTGGTAGATGGAAGCGGGGTTATAATCCAGACTTAATATTTGTGAGCGAAAAAGATAGCACATCAGTGTGTTAAATCTGTATGTGCTCCTATTCCGAATACACAGCATCGCCCAATAATGTGTCAACTGGTAGCTGCCATTAGACCTCAAGAGGTCTACTTTAAAAGGAGATATAATTTTAAGAAAGCTAACTGGGAAAGATTCACCAACTTACTAGACGAGAAGATCAAACCACTCAATCCAATTCCAGAAGCATATGAACAGTTTAATAATATCATCAGGGAGTGTTCTAGAGCTACAATCCCTAGAGGATGTAGAACAAACTACATACAAGGTCTAACTCAAGAAACCTCTGCCCTCTTAACAGAGTATCATAAACTCTTCGAAGAAAACCCTTTCAGCAATGACACCATCACAATGGGACAACAAGTAATCTCTTCTATTTCTGAAGTAAAACGGGCACAGTGGTTAAGGTTGATGGAAGAGATTGACACGGGTAGAAGTAGTCAAAAAGCTTGGCGATTACTTAGACGACTCAGTAGTGAGCCTAATAAAACTTCAACAACATTCCAGTGTCACAGCAAACCAAATAGCACATCAACTTCTACGAAATGGACAACCATCAAATCAATGTCGGCTTCAGAATAAAGGAATTGAGAGGGATTATGAGCAGGAGACAGATACACTCACTAAACCTTTTACTTTATCTCAGCTGAACAGAGCAATAAATCAGTGTAAGAATGGTAAGGCTGCCGGCCTAGATGAAATATGTGTTGAGCAAATTAAGCAATTTGGACCTGTTGCTAAACAATGGTTACTAAAACTGTACAACAATTGTATAAACACCTGCAAATTACCACGTGTGTGGAGGAAATCCAGAGTAATCGCAATTCTCAAACCAGGAAAAGACCCAAATGATCCAAAAAATTACAGACCTATCTCACTGTTGTGTCATCTGTACAAGATCTTAGAACGGATGATCCTGGAAAGACTTACTGTGATCATTGAACCACTTCTTATTCCAGAGCAAGCAGGATTCCGTAAAGGAAAAGTTGTACTTCACAGGTCCTCCATCTGACACAGTATATCGAAGATGGATATGAAAATCATAAAATCACAGGGGTGGCTTTTATCGACTTATCTGTTGCATATGATACAGTTAATCATCGTATACTGTTGCGCAAATTATACAACATGACAAAAGATTACAAGATGACTCAAGTAATTTGCAATCTTCTCCAAAATCGTAGGTTCTTCGTTGAATTTCAGGATCAGAAAAGTCGATGGAGGAAACAAAAGAATGGTCTGCCACAAGGCAGTGTTCTCGCCCCCTATGCTCTTTAATATCTACACGAATGACCAACCTCTTCCAGTTGGCACCAGAAGCTTCATATATGCGGATGATCGAGCTATTGCTACTCAAGCAAACTGCTTTGAGGTTGTAGAAGAAAAGTTATCATAGGCTCTTTCTGAACTATCCTACTACTACAGAGGAAATCAATTGAAGCCTAACCCATCTAAAACTCAGGTATGTGCCTTCCATTTAAAGAACAGACAGGCGTCAAGGAAATTGCAGGTAGTATGGGAAGATATTCAACTAGATCACTGCCCAACACCTAAATATCTAGGTGTAACATTGGATCGTGCTCTCACCTACAAACAACACTGCATGAACATCAAGCAGAAAGTGTCGGCTAGAAACAACATCCTTCGCAAGTTGTCTGGAACCAATTGGGGTACACATCCAAAGACGTTGAGAACTACAGCCTTGGCTCTGTGTTACTCCACTGCAGAGTACGCTTGCCCTGTTTGGTACAGATCAAGTCATGCTAAACAAGTTGACATTTCTCTAAATGAAACATGTCGACTCATTACTGGCTGCTTGAGACCAACTCCACGAGATAGAATCTACTGTTTGGCTGGAATCGCCCCACCAGATATAAGAAGAGAAGTTGCATCCATGAATGAGAGAACTAAAGCACTTGCCTCATGTGCACACCCATTGAATGGATATGAACCTGCCCACCGAAGATTGAGGTCTAGGAGGAGTTTCCTGAATACAACCGAAGATTTAAACGAATCTGCTCAATCCATAAGGTTGAGATTATGGAGAACTAGAAATCCTCAACTTGCTGATTGGATGCTACCAACTGAACATCTCCCCCCAGGATACGAGGAACATTGGTCTACGAGGAAATCGTTGAACAGGCTTCGCACTGGGGTTGGTAGATCAAGAACCAATATGGTAAAGTGGGGCTTTCCTGGCACATCCAGGCAATGCAAATGTGGTGAAGACCAAACCACAGCCCATTTCATGAACTGTAGTAAGTGTCCTTTAAGTTGCACAATAGAGGACTTGATGGCTGCAACACCTAATGCCCGTGATTTGGCAAAATTCTGGGCAGACACTATTTGATATGTATGTCATTAAGTACCATTATGCTATGTAAAATGGTAAAATGTATGCTTCTGATACGAATAAATAAATAAATAAAATCATAAAACCAAAGGCGGAGGGTTGTAACGATGAAAAATGAAAATCCACAGCCTGTCTCCAGTCATTTGACCGGGTCAGGAGTGGAATGAATGAAGCCCCCTTCTAGCGGCGAGGATGGGAATTGTGCCGGCTGCCGAAGCCTGTCGCACTCCTCTGAGGCAATGATTAATGAATGAATAATGAAATGAAATGATTTTGAAAAGTGCTGCTGGAATTAAAAATGACAGGGAAAACCGGAGTACCCGGAGAAAAACCTGTCCCGTCTTCGCTTTGACCAGCACAAATCTCACATGGAGTGACCGGGATTTGAACCTCGGAACCCAGAGGTGAGAGGCCGGCGCGCTACCGCCTGAGCCACGGAGACTCTGGTTGTAACGATATACATTCCATTAATAATAATAATAATAATAATAATAATAATAATAATAATAATAATAATAATGCCAACCCCACAGCATAGGGGTAGAGTGTCAACGTTTTACCCGGAGGCCCCGGGTTCTTTTCCTGGTTCATTCAAGGGCTGAAACAGGATTCCCTCAAACTCGGAAGAAACTAGGATATGAGAGTAGGCAAACCCGGTTAAGCAATTCAAGCAATATGGCCAAGGAAGCCTTCACGATGGCCACATGCACTCCAACATCTGTAGACCGTCTGGATGGGCAGGAATTGTCTTGGCAATCCAAGGCCCTTGATGGATTGTATTTACCATGAGTTAATTTATAATAATAATAATAATAATAATAATAATAATAATAATAATAATAATAATAACATACATACATACATACACTCCTCTACTAATGATGTATCAGCAACGTCGGGATATCACCCAATTGCGTGACTGCAATACCGAACATCAGTCCAATAATACTTCACCCTGAATGATAGGTGGAAAAATTTAAATGAATGTGACACACCCCCAAAAAAACTTCTTGAATGAAAGTTTACGGGAGGCAAGCAGTGATATACTGTACATTTCCTCAAGAGAAGTAAACAAACCACTATCTGCTTCTGAGGCATTGCACGGTAAGATGCAATAGGTAGGCCTACAGCAACCAGAGCGAATATATTCACGCTGAATCCAGCTATCATGGCAAACTGGAGAAATAGAGTAAAGAATTAGTAATAAGCTAATAACACAACTAGGAGCCTGGGTTCGATTTCACTTGCGTATGGCTAATTACTCTAGCTCGGAGACTGGGTATTTGGGTTCGTCTTAATACACTCCTCTTCATCAACAAAGCATACTACAAACATCCACAGAAACATCCCTTAATATATGTCCTATCATTTTGTCCCTTCTTCTGGTCAAATTTCGCCAAATCGTTCTCCTCCTACCAATTCGATTCAGTATCTCTTCATTTGTGATTCGATCTACCCATCTTACCTTCAACATTCTTCTGTAAAGCCACATTTCAAAAGATTCTGTTCTCTTTCTTATTGAGCTAGTTGTCGTCTATGTTTCACTTTCATACAATGCCACATTCCAGACGAACGTCTTAAAAAACGTCTTTGGTTTCCCCATTTTCACACCAGGCAAATGCTGGGGCTGTACCTTAATTAAGGCCACGGCCTCTTCCTTCCCACTCCTAGCCCTTTCCTATCCCATCGTCACCATAAGCCCTATCTCTGTCGGTGCGAGGTAAAGCAACTAGCAAAAAAAAAGTCTTTCTAAGTCCTATATCGATGTCTGAAGTGAGCAAGTTTTTCTTCTTAAGAAAGCCGTTCCCTGCATGTGCTGGTCTACATTTTATGTCCTCCTTATTTCTACCATCATTAGTTATTCTACTACCCAAGTAACAATATTCATCTACTTCTTTTAAGATTTAATTTCTTAATCTAATATTTCCTGGATCACCTGACTTCATTCGACTGCACTCCATTACGTTTGTTGTACTCCTTCTTCAAGACTTTGTCCATTACATTCATCAATTTCTCCAGATCTTCTGCAGACTCAGGTAAAATAACAATATCACAGATAAATTTCAGAGTTTTGATTTCCTCTCCTTCGATTGTAATTCCTTTTCCAAATTTCTCTTTTGATTTCCTTTACCGCCTGTTTTATGTAAACAATGACAGAAGAGGGGACAAACTGCAGCCTTGCATCATTCCTTTCTGGATTGCTGCTGCATTTTCATAGCCTTCCATTCTTATCACTGCAGACTGATTTTTGTACAGATTGTAGATCATTCTTCTTTCCCGGTATCCGACCCCGATCGCGTTCAGAATTTCAAATAGCTTGGACCAACCAACATTATCGAATGCCTTTTATACATCTATGACCGGGCGAGTTGGCCGTGCGCGTAGAGGCGCGCGGCTGTGAACTTGCATCCGGGAGATAGTAGGTTCGAATCCCACTATCGGCAGCCCTGAAAATGGTTTTCCGTGGTTTCCCATTTTCACACCAGGCAAATGCTGGGGCTGTACCTTAATTAAGGCCACGGCCGCTTCCTTCCAACTCCTAGGCCTTTCCTATCCCATCGTCGCCATAAGACCTAACTGTGTCGGTGCGACGTAAAGCCCCTAGCAAAAAAAATAAATCTATGAATGCCGTGCACGTAGGCTTGGCTTTCTTATTCAATCCTCTAAGATAAGGCATAAAGCCAAAACTGCTTCACGTGTTTCCTACATTTCTTGTAAAGACAAATTGATCTTCTCCCAACTCAACTTCAACGTGTATTTCCATTCTTCTGTAAATAATTTTTAAAATTTTGCAGGCTTGTAATCTTTCACCTTTGCTGTTCGTAGTTTACAGGTATAAAATGGCAGGGAGGGATTCAGTTACGTGGAAATGTAGTAAGCAGTCTGGCCTATGTTGACGACTTGATCTTAATGGCAGATTGTGCCGAAAACCTGCAGTCTAATAATATATTGGAACTTGAAAATATGTGCAATGAGTATGGTATGAAAATTAGCCTCTCGAAGACTAAATTGATGTCAGTAGGTAAGAAATTCAACAGAACTGAATGTCAGATTGGTGAAACAAAGCTAGAACAGGTCGATAATTTCAAGTATTTAGGTTGTGTGTTCTCCCAGGATGGTAATATAGTAAGTGAGATTAAATCAAGGTGTTGTAAAGCTAATGCAGTGAGCTCGTAGTTGCGATCAACAGTATTCTGTAAGAAGAAAGTCAGCTCCCAGACGAAACTATCTTTACATCGGTCTGTTTCCAGACCAACTTTGCTTTGCGGGAGCGAAAGTTGGGTGCTCAGGATATTTTATTCATAAGTTAGAAGTAACAGACATGAAAGTAGCAAGAATGATTGCTGGTACAAACAGGTGGGAACAATGGCAGGAGGGTACTCGGAATGAGGAGATGAAGGCTAATCTAGGAATGAACTCGATGGATGAAGCTGTACGCATAAACCGGCTTCGGTGGTGGGGTCATGTGAGGCGAATGGAGGAGGATAGGTTACCTAAGAGAATAATGGACTCTACTATGGAGGGTAAGTGAAGTAGAGGTAGACCAAGACGGCGATGGTTAGATTCAGTTTCTAACGATTTAAAAATAAGAGGTATAGAACTAAATGAAGCCACAACACTAGTTGCAAATCGAGGATTGTGGCGACGTTTAGTAAATTCACAGAGGCTTGCAGACTGAACGCTGAAAGGCATACCAGTCTATAATGATAATGTATGTATGTATGAGATATTAAACTAACGGTGCGGTAGTTTTGACAATTGTCAGCACCTGATTAGGTATAACCACATTCTGTCTAAAAACGGATGGCACTTCTGTATCATACATCTTACACACTAAATGGAATTACCTCGCCATGTTGGTTTCTCCTAAGGCGATCAATAATTCTGAGGGTGTGTCAACAATTCCAGGTGTCTTGTTCCTATTCAGGTCTCTCAAAGATCTGTCGAATTCTGGCCTCAAAATTGGGTCTCCCGTTTTATCAGCATTAACAGCTTCTTGTTGCAGAACCTTACCATCTACTTCTCTCCCTTGACACAATTGTTTAATATGTTCCTGCCACCTTTCTGCCTTGGTTTTCCATCTGAGCTCTTAATATTCATTCACCTAGTTTTCCTTTCTCCAATGGTTTCCTTGATTTTCCTGTATGCAGCGCCTACCTTTCCTACAACCATACAAAATTCAATATCCTTGCCCGCATGTACAGCCGCCGTTTATGGTGTTTGAACCAAGTATTAGCAAAGACTAAATTATGACCAGTGCAGAATTCAACTAGCCAACTTCCTCTCTTATTCTTCGTCCCAGACCGAATTCTCATGAAAAAATGAACATGAAAATCCATAGCCTGTTTCCAGTCATTCGACCAGGTCAGGAATGGAATGAATGAAGCCCCTTATCTATCGGCTACGATAGGAATTGCGTCGGTTGCTGAAGCCTGTCGCACTCCTCTGGGGCAACGAATTCTCATATGGCAAGTAATATTCTTTTTTCTAACAATAATGTTGTGTGTGAAACGTCACTTCGGCTTCTATCAATCTTAAAAAAGACGCCAGCAAGCCGGAATTTTTACTTCATAACGGCATTGTCAGCAAATCTACAGCTCTAGGTTTTCTGCACTTACCCACTCCTAAATTGTAACCGAATGATCCGAAATTTTACCATTTGAGTAAGGTTGGCATATAATAATAATAAGAAGGAAAAGAAGAAAAGGAGGACTGTAAATGTACAGTGACGTTCCATCCAGACGGGCAAAGTTCGAATTCCAAGTGGGTCAGAATTTTCACCTGAAAAAGCATATACATCTTTTTTTTTTTTGCTAGGGGCTTTACGTCGCACCGACACAGATAGGTCTTATGGCGACGATGGGATAGGAAAGGCCTAGGAGTTGGAAGGAAGCGGACGTGGCCTTAATTAAGGTACAACCCCAGCATTTGCCTGGTGTGAAAATGGGAAACCACGGAAAACCATTGTCAGGGCTGCCGATAGTGGGATTCGAACCTACTATCTCCCGGATGCAAGCTCACAGCCGCACGCCTCTACGCGCACGGCCAACTCGCCCGGTCATATGCATCTGAAAGGGCGTCCGGTCTTCCCAGTTTAAACCACAAAATACGCAAAGGTGTTTTCATCGACCGTAAAAATACCTGGGATAAGCTGAAATTTATTTATTATAATATTATTATTATTTAAAATATCTTAAAAATTTAAAGCATAAACTAAGGCATATTATGAATAACTCAAAGAATGTGTCTGCAAGAAGTATTCTATTGAAAATCAATAGCCTGTTTCCAGTCATTTGTTGTTGTCGTCAGGAATGGAATGAATGAAGCCCTTGTAATTATACTACTTCACTAAAAATACGTCAGGCCGGAAGATTCACATATAATCATATTTTTTTAGAAAGAGTTACAAATATTAGTGATTTATTTTAAGACAGTAGTAGGATTCAGACCCATTACAGCAGCATTTTACAATACTCTGTTTACTTAACGCGCTGCGTCGCCACTCACATCAATTTTTTCACTCGCACAAACTTCTACAGCGATGGATATTCACCATCTCTTATTCTCCGAAAGTAAGGGCCAATTCCACTATAAAGCTGCAACCACCTGTACTCTCAACGTCGGTGCCTTTCCAAGCAACGTCTGTTGGAAGAGCGGCTGCTAGACTAAAAAACAACAGCGACTGCACGGGATGCATTCCTCTCCTGCACTTCTCCGTTCAGTTTCCTCCGTTACATTTCCCTGAATGATACTACATACATAGCTTAGCTGTTATTTCTAGCTCTTCTCTCTTTAATAGTTTTATTAAACGATACGGTTGAATGTTGTTTTCAATCATACTAATCTGCATCTGTGCATTTCTGCCTGATTCCTCTTTCTTCACAGGTCTTTTGTAAGAGTACCACTTCAATCTCCTTGCAACATGTAAAGCATTCGTACAAATTGTCTTTCTTTAGGGTCAAATACTTCCACGCTCTCATTAGCCACGAAATTATACCCCTAATTTCCCTTTTAGTTAATCATTCTGTTCCCATTACTCTTTGGCCTGCTTTAGATAATTATCCTAACGCACCCTCGCTATTACTTTGCCCCTCATTCTCTCAACCACCACATTATACAGCTTACCATCCTCTCTTCACATTCTCCTTCCAAAGAATACAATTGTTGTTGTTGTGAAGTTGTAAAATCAACTCCTTGTAATTAATATAGCAATATGGATAAGAACATTTGGCGTTTTATTTAACAGTCAATGCACGCAAAAAAAAAAAAAAGTGGCCCAGCCCCCAAAGGGCACAATACTGCTGAGGCGTACATGGCAACTACCCAGCCCTGAGATATAACGGGCGTCACCTCCGCAGACAAGGCCTAGAATCCTATCTTTCCAATCCAACCTCACTTAATGAACTCTTCCATTAATCGAGGGGTCAGTATTCATAATTATTCTTTCTAACTGTAGACGGGAGTGATGTTATAGACACCTGGCTGTCGCAAGAAGGGTCACAAGGGCAAAGTGAGTGTAGTCCACCTCCAGCACCTAAATAATTTACACATTCAGTTCGGGTGAATAAGAAAACTGAAGATGGTTTCCGTGGTTTCCCATTTTCACACCAGACAAATGCCGGGGCTGTATCTTAATTTAGGCCACGGCCGCTTCCATCCCACTCCTAATCCTTTCCTGTCCCAACGTCGCAGTAAGATCTATCTGTGTCGCTGCGACGTAAAGCAACTTGCAAAGAAAAAAAAACTGCCGCCCAAAGGATACCTATCGTAGGAATGCGCACTCTTAAACAGCTTCGTTTCGACGACAAGAATCAATACACAGCTTTAGAAAGTGGTTCGTTAATCCCGCAGCTTCCGTAACATCATTTCCAACACACACTACCGGTAATCTACGTATATGAGCACAACTTTGAAAGTTGCAAGCGAAGACATTCTCCTTGTATAAACTTACGATGCCGCTGTCGAAGTGTTTCCATTTCCGAATGGGTGTGTGAAGGCACTATCTCTTTAATCTGCCGGGCTGAGTGGCTCAGACGGATGAGAGGCTGGCCTTCTGACCCCAACTTGGCAGGTTCGATCCTGACTCAGTCCGGTGGTATTTGAAGGTGCTCAAATACCTCAGCCTCGTGTCGGTAGATTTACTGGCACGTAAAATAACTCCTGCGGGACAAAATTCCGGCACCGCGGCGTTTCCGAAAATCGTCCATAGTAGTTAGTGGGACGTTAAAGCCAATTATTATCTATTTACTCTAAAGCTTGCGACGATGATATGTTTCCATTTTAATGGGGCTATTTAAGGACGCCGACCTCTCCACTAAATCTGTCGACCGAGCAAGTGGCCGCGCGGCTTGGGTCACGTAGTTATCAGCTTGCATTCGGGAGATAGTGGGTTCGAACCTCACTGTCGGCAGCCCTGGAGATGGTTTTTCATGTTTTCCCATTTTCACACCACGGTCGCTTCCTTCCCACTCCTAGCCCTTCCCTATCCCATCGTCGCCGTAGCACCTATCTGTGTCGGTGCGACCTAAAGCAGATTGTAAAAAAAAAAACCTGCTGAAATACAGGATGAACCCGAACTCCACCGGCAAACTTACGAAGTTTGTTCACCTGAACCTCAACCTCGCTTTGCGACTGCTTGCACTTGATGAGTGTAAGCGAGTGGAAAACTTTGAATTGCCGACTAAAGAGTCCTAAATTCCATTTTAACGTGACGCTCTTAGAGCGTGCAACTTATGATAATTTGGTACAATATGTAATTAATTCTAAAGGGTATGTGCTATCCTGGTGTCCAGGAGTGTCTTGAGTTCAATATGTACAATCTAATACTAGTATTATTTACATTATGTACAGGAGTGTTTGATTCATTGATGAGTGTTTTCAGGTGTTTGTGTAGTATACGTTAGTGTCCACCTCGTGGATTTGTTATTGTTTTGCTGGCATGTTCTTGCCCTTGTCTATAGAAGTGTTTGGCTGCCCTCACAATCTCCTCTTTAACTGTGGGTATTCCGAGTCGTTCGTGTATTTTTCGGCTACGCACGTGGTAAGGGGCGTTAACGACTGTCCGGAGGACTTTGTTCTGATACTTCTGAAGCTTCTTTATATAGCACTCCTTAGCCGTTCCCCACACCGTTGACGCGTATAGGGTGACGGATCTAAGGAGTGTCTTATATATCAGAAGCTTATTCCTGATATGCAGTTCTGATCTCCTGTTTATCAGGCATTCGATTGCCTTGTACGCCTTTTGCGATTTTTCTAGAAGGTACTTAAAGTGTGCCCTGTATTGTAGTTTGTTCAGTGATACCTTCTGAGTATACTGGCATAAGGGACCCGTGGTATCCAGTAACTCCCTCGGTAACGACTCGCGCTACATACAGTGCATAAGTCTTTTTTGTACACTCCATTTATCAGATATAATGTCTTTATAATTTGTAAATAGTACATAACCAATGCACGAGACTTGGATAAGTTATTGCACAAGAGGTTGAGAACTTTGTGTTGGCGATCAAAAGTCTCGGTACATCATTTTTAAAGAATAGGAGTGAAATATGTTGTGTAGTGGCCTACTTGCTTGCAACAGTCTTGTTTGTACACATTCACTACCTCGCATTCGCTCGGGAAAATTCCTAGTTAGCTGGTGTGTATAGTTTCGCAGTTAGTGCACCAGGCCGTGAGTTACATAATGGGTAAAAGAATAGAGTTAAGTGACGAACTAAAAAAATCTAATTTTATCTCTTGGATTGTAAGAGGTATTCTCTGCGTGAAATTGGACGCAAAATAAATAAACAAACCGCATTCCACAATACACTATGTGTTGAATAAATTCAGATATAGAGGAACCACAAAGAATTTGCCAAGGAAAGCAAAAGAAAAGATACTGAATAGGCGAGATGAACGTTATATTCTGAAACAAGTGAAACAGAATCCACAATTAAGTGCGCCTAAGATCCGTATAATGCTGGAAGTACGAAGAAGAAAATGTCAAGTCAGACAATTCGTAGGGTATTGTGGAAATATGACTATCACGGTTGACGACCACAGAAAAAGCCGTTTGATACTAAAAAAATTCGACAAGCCAGAATGAAAATTTGCAGGAACAAGGACTGTACGTTCTGGAACAAAGTTCTTTGGTCAAATGAGACCAATATATCTCTATACGGATCGGATGGAAACAGTTATGTATGGAGAAAAGTAAATACAGCCAGTAAACCTGCAAGTACGCTACCCACCGTAAAACATGGACGTGGATCAATTATGATTTGGGGGTACATGTCATCTTGTGGAGTGGGGAATGTCGAAATCATCAATGGCATCATGGGCAGATGAGGTTATTTAAACGTTTTAAAGAACAATGTCAAATAGAGTGCAGTAAAAATGGGGTTGGGGTCTCGCTACATCTTTCAGGAAGACAATGACCCCAAGCACACAGCTGATATTTGCAAGCAGTGGCTGATATGGTACGTACCAACGCAACTGCGAACTCCTGCCCAATCCCCTGACTTGAACCCCACAGAACATGTGTGGGTCGATCTTAAAAGAAGGGTTCATGCAAGGAAACTTCAATCATTTGAACAGTTATGAAGTATAGTTAACGAAGAATGGGGTAAAACCGACCCAGGCAGATGTGAAAAACTGGTTCATTCCATGCAGCAAAGGCAGTTTTCAAGGCCAGAGGATACTCATCGGGGTATTAAATCCAAGGAAACAAGTGTTTATGAGTGAAATTTTAATTTTCTTCTGTAAGTGTACAAATAAGATTGTTGCACGATGAAACGCCCTGTTTTAGTACATTGCTTGTATTTGTGTTAAATTTGAAGATCACAGATCTGGTTTTTTTTTTCATTATTTAAATGGTTTTATTTTTTGCTAGTTGCTTTACGTCGCATCGACACAGATAGGTCGTATGGCGACGATGGAGCAGGAAAGGGCTAGGAGTGGGAAGAAAGCGGCCGTGGTCTTAAGGTACAGCCCCGGCATTTGCCTGGTGTGAAAACGGGAAACCACGGAAAACCATTTTCAGGGCTGCCGACAGTGGGATTCGAACCTACTATCTCCCGAATACTGGATACTGGCCGTACTTTAGCGACTGCAGCTATCGAGCTCGGTTTTAAATTGTTTATTATTGTATCTATTGCGATGTGGACAATAAAAAAACACAATGATTGCATACAAAAGTTTAACCGTTATTTTTGCAATAAGCTGGTGTACAAACAAGATTGTTATGCACTGTATGAAACATAAGCTATTTGATAGAGTTACTTCAGCTTCTTCTGACATCCAGGAGGTATTCTCTCTACTGTACTCAAAAATACACTATGATAAAATGTAAGATTTAACGCATTTAATATCGCCGTACGTAACAGGTATATGAGAAAATGATATGCGACAGGTTCTATGAGACAACGTTATCTTGATGTGACATTAAACCAAACAGGACGAAACGAGCGAGCTACGCGGTGTGGGCCGCTTAGCTGTTAGCTTGCGTTCACTTTGAGTTCATGACCGCTGCATTTCCGCTCCTAGCCCTTTCCTAACCCATCGTGAACGAAAACCCACCTGAGTTAGTGCTAACACTAGAAAAAGAACATATATGACTGGCATCAGGAAGAACATTTACCGATAAAACTGGACCAAATCGACATGCGTGACACGGATCCCGACATATCCCCAGAGTTGTGGAGAAAGTGGCACAGAAAGACCTAGTTTGAATGTTTCAAAGTAATGGAGGCAGTGGAAGTGAGTATTATCTGAATAAGAATAAGAATAGGAAGTAGTAGTACACCTAGTACAACTGGGCAATCATAACTTATCAGAATGAAAAAAGGAAGTGGTTCAATTCTTCGAAGAAAGAGAACGGCTAGAAACGGGAAAAGAAAACCACTTCTTGGAAACATGGACAGAATGATGCGCACCGTTTGTTTGCGATGCACGGAAAAGTCTCAGTGACGGCATACGACTGGTCAAGTGCGTTAGTCTCCTTCCTAGTGTATCTGGTGGGCGTGGGTAGAGTGCAAATTTACGTACGGAGCTTAAGAACACTACACTTAAACTGGCACTCAAAGGATTTTCATTACGAAAGGAAGGAGAAGTTCAGGGCATGTCTTGACAAGAGGTTCACTAATGATTGGCTGGCAAGCACCAATCCAGACGTATCATCTGAGAGGAGGGGGATGCTGATGTCTATAAAGGTTGATCATACGGCGGCAACCAGGGACATTGTAATGTAACTACTACAACTACAAGCAGTAACACTGTATGAAGGAATATTGGGCAGCTGGTCAATAGAACACATTCTACGGTGCAATATGTGGTTGATAAATTTAAATACAAAGGCACTCTTAAGAACACGCCAAGTCAACCCAGGAGAAAGTGTTTAACTGGAAGGGAAGAACGGTTTGTTGTTCGGTTCATTAAGTCAGATTCCAAATTAAGTGCACCAACATTGAGGCAACTCACGGAGGAACGAACTGGAAAGATCAGCAACTCCACCGTCTATCAGATCCTGTATCGGCATGGGTACTATGGAAGAATCCCTTGGAAAAGGCCACACGTAAGTAGAAAAAACAGACGTCTTAGACTGACATTCGCTAAGCAGCATATGAATAAAGAGAACGAATTCTGGAATTGTGTTATCTGGTCTGATGAGACAAAAATAAACCTTTTCGGGTCAGATGGCATCCACAGAATATGGAGAAAAATTGATACGGACGATGATGTGGCAAATACACTCCCAACTGTAAAAAAAAGTGTGATGTGTCTGTAATGCTTTGGGGCTGTATGTCAGCCAAAGGTGTGGGTAACATACATTTCATTGACGGAATAATGAACAAGGAGGGCTCTAATACAATCCTGAGGGCAAACATGAAGCAGAGTGCCGAAAAAATGGGGATGACACCTGATAATGACCCAAAACACACTGCTGACATTAGTAAGACACGGTTGATCTGGAACATTCCTAAGCAGCTTAGAACACCTCCCGAGTCTCCGGCTTTAAATCCCATCGAACATCTTTGAACTACATTGAAGAGGAATATCCGTAGGCAACGTGCGCGTGCGAAGGAGGAACTTAAAAGTGTGATTCATCAGGAATGGCAAAAATCAGCCCGGACATGGGTAAGAAATTAGTGTGTTCTATGCGGTGACGATGTCCGGCAGTTATAAAGACTAGGGGACATTCCGCTAGATACTAACATGTTCCAGGAACCCTTATTTTTTGTTTATTTGTAATGTTCAATTTGTTTGTACAATATATTTATGTTTTCTGAAGGCTTTGTTGAATATATGTTCATGTTTGGGGGTTACTGTAGTCACGTCCTAGTTCGTGAACCATGGGCAACGGCTGAGTGGCCTAGTAAGTGGTCCTGAGAGTCGGGATACCAGTTGCTATGGAATGGGAGTGGGCATCTCGGACATATTCTGAGTCGTGGCCCTCCTTGTGCTCAGGCGGCTAGGACTACACAATTCACCGGTGGTCCATAACCCGTTAGAGGAGAGATCCTCACTTGGACTATGTGCAAGTAGGGCAGCATCCTGCTTCATGAATTTACCGAGCTCAGAACACTTTAAGCAAGCCTCGGACCTATGGGAGTAATGGAGTCCCACTCCCATTTGACAGGCGAGGGACTCCTTGGAAACAACTTGGCGAACGAAATGGAATTCGATGGGGAGCTATCAATATTAATGGGGCTTATGGAAGAAAGAAGGTAGAACTTGCTGAGTCAGCAAAGAGGATGCATCTGGATGTGCTAGGAGTAAGTGATATTCGGGTAAGGGGAGATAAGGAGGAAGAGATAGGAGATTATAAAGTGTACTTGACGGGTGTTAGAAAGGGAAGGGCAGAGTCTGGGGTAGGGCTCTTTATCAGGAATACCATTGCACGCAACATAGTTTCTGTTAGGCACGTAAGTGAGCGAATGATGTGGGTAGATTTGTCAGTGGGAGGAATTAGGACAAGAATTGTGTCCGTGTATTCACCATGTGAGGGTGCAGATGAGGATGAAGTTGACAAGTTTTATGAAGCATTGAGTGACATCGTGGTCAGGGTCAACAGCAAGGATAGAATAGTGCTAATGGGCGATTTCAATGCGAGAGTTGGGAATAGAACTGAAGGATACGAAAGGGTGATTGGTAAATGTGGGGAAGATATGGAAGCTAATGGGAATGGGAAGCGTTTGCTGGACTTCTGTGCTAGTATGGGTTTAGCTGTTACAAATACATTCTTCAAGCATAAGGCTATTCACCGCTACACATGGGAGGCTAGGGGTACCAGATCCATAATAGACTATATCTTAACAGACTTTGAATTCAGGAAATCGTTTAGGAATGTACGAGTTTTTCGGGGATTTTTCGATGATACAGACCATTATCTGATCTGTAGTGAACTAAGTATCTCTAGGCCTAGGGTAGAGAAAGTGAAATCTGTCTGCAAACGAATAAGGGTAGAAAATCTCCAGGATGAGGAAATTAGACAGAAGTACATGGATATGATTAGTGAGAAGTTTCGAACAGTAGACAGTAAGCAGGTTCAGGATATAGAAAGTGAATGGGTGGCATACAGGGATGCTGTAGTAGAAACAGCAAGGGAATGCCTAGGAACAACTGTGTGTAAAGATGGGAAAAGGCGAACATCTTGGTGGAATGATGAAGTGAGAGCAGCCTGTAAACGTAAAAAGAAGGCTTATCAGAAATGGCTCCAAACAAGGGCCGAGGCAGACAGGGATTTGTACGTAGATGAAAGAAACAGAGCGAAACAAATAGTTGTTGAATCCAAAAAGAAGTCATGGGAAGATTTTGGTAATAACCTGGAAAGGCTAGGTCAAGCAGCAGGGAAACCATTCTGGACAGTAATAAAGAATCTTAGGAAGGGAGGGAAAAAGGAAATGAACAGTGTTTTGAGTAATTCAGGTGAACTCATAACAGATTCCAGGGAATCACTGGAGAGGTGGAGGGAATATTTTGAACATCTTCTCAATGTAAAAGGAAATCATCATGGTGGTGTTGCAAACAGTCAAGGTCATGGGGAGGAGGAAAATGATGTTGGTGAAATTATGCTTGAGGAAGTGGAAAGGATAGTAAATAAACTCCATTGTCATAAGGCAGCAGGAATAGATGAAATTAGACCTGAAATGGTGAAGTATAGTGGGGAGGCAGGGATGAAATGGCTTCATAGAGTAGTAAAATTAGCGTGGAGTGTTGGTAAGGTACCTTCAGATTGGACAAAAGCAGTAATTGCACCTATGTATAAGCAAGGGAACAGGAAGGATTGCAACAACTATCGAGGTATTTCATTGATTAGTATACCAGGCAAAGTATTCACAGGCATCTTGGAAGGGAGGGTGCGATCAGTCGTTGAGAGGAAGTTGGATGAAAACCAGTGTGGTTTCAGACCACAGAGAGGCTGTCAGGATCAGATTTTCAGTATGCGCCAGGTAATTGAAAAATGCTACGAGAGGAATAGGCAGTTGTGTTTATGTTTCGTAGATCTAGAGAAAGCATATGACAGGGTACCGAGGGAAAAGATGTTCGCTATACTGGGGGACTATGGAATTAAAGGTAGATTATTAAAATCAATCAAAGGCATTTATGTTGACAATTGGGCTTCAGTGAGAATTGATGGTAGAATGAGTTCTTGGTTCAGGGTACTTACAGGAGTTAGACAAGGCTGTAATCTTTCACCTTTGCTGTTCGTAGTTTACATGGATCATATGCTGAAAGGTATAAAATGGCAGGGAGGGATTCAGTTAGGTGGAAATGTAGTAAGCAGCCTGGCCTATGCTGACGACTTGGTCTTAATGGCAGACTGTGCCGAAAGCCTGCAGTCTAACATCTTGGAACTTGAAAATAGGTGCAATGAGTATGGTATGAAAATTAGCCTCTCGAAGACTAAATTGATGTCAGTAGGTAAGAAATCCAACAGCATTGAATGTCAGATTGGTGATACAAAGCTAGAACAGGTCGATAATTTCAAGTATTTAGGTTGTGTGTTTTCCCAGGATGGTAATATAGTAAGTGAGATTGAATCAAGGTGTAGTAAAGCTAATGCAGTGAGCTCGCAGTTGCGATCAGCAGTATTCTGTAAGAAGGAAGTCAGCTCCCAGACGAAACTATCTTTACATCGGTCTGTTTTCAGACCAACTTTGCTTTATGGGAGCGAAAGCTGGGTGGACTCAGGATATCTTATTCATAAGTTAGAAGTAACAGACATGAAAGTAGCAAGAATGATTGCTGGTACAAACAGGTGGGAACAATGGAAGGAGGGAACTCGGAATGAGGAGATAAAGGCTAATTTAGGAATGAACTCGGTGGATGAAGCTGTACGCATAAACCGGCTTCGGTGGTGGGGTCATGTGAGGCGAATGGAGGAGGATAGGTTACCTAGGAGAATAATGGACTCTGTTATGGAGGGTAAGAGAAGTAGAGGGAGACCAAGACGACGATGGTTAGACTCTGTTTCTAACGATTTAAAGATAAGAGGTATAGAACTAAATGAGGCCACAACACTAGTTTCAAATCGAGGATTGTGGCGACGTTTAGTAAATTCTCAGAGGCTTGCAGACTGAACGCTGAAAGGCATAACAGTCTATAATGATAATGTATGTATGTATGTATGAATAAAATCCTTTTCTGTTTATTATTTTCTGACAGTGCGTTGAGGTACTAAGGCAAACAGCCCGTACCAATAGAATAGGTGCATACTGTATGTCAACAGCTAGCTCATTTTTCATAAGTAGGGCGAATCGAACAGGGCAGTCCCCAGCTGGCAAATGAAGCGCATTTGAATGGATTACATCTTCCCGAGAAGTAGCCTACTTGTCCGAATTTCAAAATAATCATGGAGCTGAATTTGTAATGTTTGTAGGTTTAAGGCTATGTGTAAAAAAACTGTGTAGTTCTATTTTTAAAAAAGCGAAGTACCATTATCTCATATGGTACTGCCACCATGAAAAAGTACTGTTAAGTGCAATTATAAGCTCCTTGGTACCATTACTGAAACGGTTGAATGGTTCACGGGTTATTTGAGGTGGATATCTCAGCTGAATAAACCTGTATTAGAGTTTCAGTGAAGTATGTGTTGTATGTATGTAATAAAATTTAGCAAACTAATTAAGAATATTTATCATTCAACATACAACAGGAGGAATGAATTTTGCGGTTCATAAGCGGGGTTTCTTTATACCATGCATGTTAGATTTCGGCACGAACTTCTTAAATATCTGGTAATCTGAGAGTTCATAAATATTTTACTCACATATTTACATCTAGAGTACCGTATAATTTACTTACTAATTTATTGTAATTATTGATTTGCAGGAACTGTCCAAGCTTCTCATAAGAGAAGAATCGAAAATGTTATATGGAAATATACCACATTGCGAGTGAAGACAGACTTGTATGATACTATCTTGTTATATTATTCTATACAAACCTGTAGTATTATATTGCATACATGATTTTGAAACATGCAAGTTTTTGTTTTAATGCATGTACAATTGGTTTCAAAGTCTTCTAGAATTAATAATTCGACGTACATTCATCTTTATTACCGGATATGTCCATGAATCGAAAGGTTATAGTTTTTTCTCCATTGTTGTCACACACAAATTTATGAACCATTGTATGTGTTTTTAAATGCTATTTGTTCGGGGCGCCGACCCATGTGGATCTTTTGCCGCTACTGGCACCATACTGTATGAACCTGCGTGTAACTGGAATGGCGGTAGTGTGGAACGTTGTGCGTGAGGAAAGGAAGATTAAGGACGTCACAAACACCTAGGCCATTACAATTACAATCATTATAATTAAAAACCCTGACCCGGCCTGGAATCGAACCCGGGGCCGCAGGGTGACAGAACCATTGTATGTTAGAACCTGTATAATTATTTTGCCGGTTTTGACGGATGAGGCGCTGGCCTTCTGACCCCAACTTGGCAGGTTCGATCCTGGCTCAGTCCGGTGGTATTTGAAGGTACTCAAATACGTCAGCCTCGTGTCGGTAGATGTCCTTGCACGTAAAAATCCCTCCTTGTGGCAAAATTGCGGCACCTCGGCATCTCCGAAAACCGTCAAAAAGTAGTTAGTGGGAATTATTATTATTATTATTTTCATAACAGGCATGGTTTACCAATGTGTCTGGTATTTAATTGTTTCAAACTTCAAAATTAGAATATCTCAGAATAATGAAAAGGTGACATTCGTCGTCCTTCTCCCTATGCCTTCATATAGGCCTACATTATTATACTCTACTGAAACAATGTAAGAAATACTCCTCTGTCTGAAGATGCCTCGCGACGTTGGTGCCTGCAAACGCTTTCATAGTAGGAAAGGATGTCTTGACTACACTAAAGCTAGCCGAATAAATCGCTCGTTCACACATATCCCACAGCGTTGAACATGTTATCTTGGGAACAAAGGACAATGCCTAACCGACGGAGCCACTGAGGTCTGTTAGTTGTCTATGGCATGATCAAACTTTCTCCAGCTTATTCCAGGTAGGACTGGGGTCGCTGGAGCCACCCAGGCTCATTTTGGTTTTAACCGGGAGCCCCTCCTAACGTCACGTGATCCTCGAGATGAAAATCTCAACCCAGGAAATTGACCGGGATTCGAAACTAATGGGACGCCAGGAGACTAGCCACTGAGTCTCTCTTTCTCTCTCTTTATTATTGTACTAGCCTATTATACATACGGATTAGGAAGAAAGCGGCCGGCAGCTATATAATAAGGTAACATTTTATATGAGAAGGCATGAGAAACAAGTTCTAGAAAGACTGAGAGTTGTTGCAATTTTTACCATAGACTGAGTGCATCCATTCGCTAGAACCCGTATTCTATTCGTGGCCGAGTCGGGAATCGAACCCGACCGGTAAGGTACTGTGTTAACCCCCAGACCACAGCAGCAGGCAAAAAAGAGTGATCTCTGCGGACAGTGCAATTATTAGCAAGGTTTATGCTCCATCATCATTCTTGTCATCCGCTTAAGAGGTCCTTATCGAGCAGGTGGTCATGCGGTTTGGGTCACGTAGCTATCAGCTTTCATTCCGGAGTAGTGGGTTCAAACCCATAAATATGTTTTTCCGTGGTTTCCCATTTTCACGCCAGGCAAATGCTGGGGCTGTCCCCCCAATAATTAATCGACGGCCGCTTCCTTCCCACTTCTTGCCCTTTGCCATAAGTCTTATCTGTGTCGGTGCAACGTAAAAAACAGGTGTTGAACGTTAAACAGTAACAACAGGTATCAAGAGGCCTTTATTTAAAAGGTTTTCCCTTAATGATAGATATGAGAAATGCTTTTAATTCGTAACTTAACATTTCCATTACAAACAAATCAATGGCTTATTTTTTTTCTAGTAGAAAGTAATAACAGCTACTTGTAATCATTATTCCTGCAGCCTGAGGAAAATGGGACCAACTGTAGGATTGAATTCGTAATTTTATTTTTTTAAGAGAGACACAAGTTTTAAAACCAAATTGTATTTACAGTGCTAATATTTCGGGATGACTTCGTTGTATGAGAGCAAAATTTGGTGGCCACGAAATATAATACTGTACCGTACTCATAAGCTGGAAATGGTTAAGGCACAGTGTACAAAGTTGTTCGAAAGAAGCGGCTTAGGCTGTGATGTTACTCAAGCGTATCAACCTAGGAGAATAACAGAATCGCCGGTCTGAGTTGCCGAGATGATACAGCGCTGACTTTCAATCAATCAATCAATCAATCAATCAATCAATCACCGCTGATGTGCATTTCGGGCAGTAGCGCAGGTTGTTTACCTGGCGTTTTCTTAAATATTTCAAAGAATTTGGACATTTATATGAGCCCAGAGCTCAATCTCGGCTCAGTCCGGTGGTATTTGAAGGTACTCAGATACACCAGTAACACGTTGGCAGATTTACCGATGCGTAAAAGAACACATGAGGGACAAAATATCTGGCACTTTTGTGTCTCCGAAAACCGTAGTCTATAAGTTTTTAGGGTAGGGTATAAAATATTATTAGAATAACAGAATAAGTAATACAAGGTACAGTACTTATAATACTGAACTATTCAAACAAACGAAACATCTATTACGAATGTTGCCATTGATGCTTTCACGGCCCGTACTTATAGACATGATACTGTATATCTATTGCGAAATTGGATAAAGACGTGAAGAAAAACTGCCAATTACATCTCGATTTCAATAATTTCAGGAGAAAGGCGTGAAAGTAGAAAGAGGCCACACTGGCTGCAAATGGACCGGTGTCGATAACTGACAAGACTTGAAAATGAAAATGTCCATCTACATCCAACAAAATGGTACAGGTTTTATTTTACAAGTTGCTTTACGTCACATCGACGACACAAATAGATTTTATGGCGACGATGGAACAGGAAAGGGCTAGGAGTAGGAAGGAAATGGCCGTGGCCTTAATTAAGGTCCAGCCCCAGCATTTGCCTGGTGTGAAAATCGGAAACCACGGAAAATCATCTTCAGGGCTGCCGACAGTGGGGTTAGAAACCACTATCTCCCGAATGCTGAATACTGGCCACACTTAAGCGACTGCAGCTATCGAGCTCGGCACAGGTAATATTGTCAAAACGGGAAGCTACAAGGCGGAATGTCGAAATCAAACATTCGCTATGAGAAGTAATTTAAAGAATAGCATATTTCAAAAACCATAGTCATCGTGTCCCATGGTACCTTTGTATTTTTATTTGTTTGTTTGTTAAGACAGCTTGGAATGTTTCATGACTGTAGGCCAGTTACAAACCATGCGACATGATTTTGCATATTGAAAATCTCATTCGCGAATGGCACAGACTGAGTGACGTTGTGTAGCTGTTCGCCTCCGCTCCGAAGGCGGTGGTTCTAACCCCACTGTCTGCAGCCCTGAAGATGGTTTTCCGTATTTCCCCCGTTTTCCCACCAGAAGAATGCTAGGGCCGTATCTCAATTAAAGCCCCGGCTGCTTCCTCTCCATTCCTTGTCCTCTCCCACCGTCGCCATAGACCCGCCTGAATCACTGCGACGTAAAAACGAATAGAAAAAAAATAAAAAATGTCACAGACCACCAGGCAAGAATCAAATAAAACAAGATAAACCAGGTCGTGTTTAGCGCTGTATATCGATGGCTTTCTTTAAAAACCTCGTAAGTCCGAATACTCTTCCTATCCATTATATTCCTTAAGACTAGTCACGCCTCCCAGTCCCACATTTATATGCAGTCCAAAAGAATAATTTTCGTTATGGTCATTTTCCTCTGCCGATTTGTAAAGGAAAATGAACCTTAAATACATTATACTGTAGGAGTGTGTACATTTGCCATGCAATCAACATCCCTACAATTCGATACGTTAAGGTTCATTTTCCTTTAGACATTACCAAAGGAAAATGAACACAGCGAAAATTATTCTGATGGACTGCATAGAAATATATGAGCGGGAGGCGTGGCCAGTCTTAAGGGATATAATAGGTAGGAAGAATATTTTGACATACGAGGTTTTAAAAGAAAGCCATCGATATACAGAAATTCATCTGACTGTTCTGGTCCTCAATCTCAAAACTTCTGGCATTTGAAACTTCTAGGGAGGAAGGAGGTATGTGAAAATGATAGTAATTACTATCGCTGAGGTGGAAAAGTAGGATATAACTACAATCAGGCCAAGCCTTATGGACCGGCATTAATAACTCAACTTTGGGTACCTAACTCTGGCTATCTCATGGTACAATTTGTACCCTATAAAGCTAAGGAGTCAGATCGATGAAACAGTAAATTTTCGAGGCGAGAGTAAAAGCGACTTAAGTCAATCATATATACTCAATTACGGCGGCACCGTTCACAGTAAACTGTGTGTACTATACATGTAATTTGAGGAAGGGGAATAAAATCACAGAACTCGGCTTTCTGGGGTCAGCAAGCAACACGACGTACAGTTTTATGAAACCTTCGCTTTGTTTAAACCAAACACACCTGGACACGAAAAAAGAATGACAAATCTACAGAAGCAATTCTTTTAACCATAAATACGGCAGTATGTATCTGAGGACTTCCACAATGTTGTAACATTTTCCCTTAAATAAGTTTTTTTTTTTTTAGAACAGAAAAGTATACCAAGAGCCATCTCATTTCAAGATCGGTGTCCGAGTCCTTGGCTGAATGGTCAGCGTCCTACCCTTCGGTTCAGAGGACCCCGAGTGCGATTTCCGAGGGGCGTACGGTTAATTCTTCTGACTTGGGGCTAGGTTTCAAGTGTTCATCTTAGCACATCTACCTTCATCTACACACCACACAACCACCACAGTAACACGTGATAATGAATACACCCCCCTCCTACGTAGAGTATCACCGATAATAATAATAATAATAATAATAATAATGGCATATGACCACCAGGGGGGCGTGGTGCAGGTCTTTTTCTAGAAGACGGGTTATAGACGACCTGCATGTCTGTTAGGATGGGGCCCTACCTAACATGAGGTCTAATACTAAAGACATCACAAACACCCAGCCCCCGAGCCAGACGAATTAACCAGCTGAGGTTAAAGTTCCCGATCCGGCCGGGAAACGAACCCGGGACCCATTGGGCCAAAGGCCAGCATACTCACCATTTATCTTTGAAGCTGGGACCTTCGTGTAGTGTTGGCATCAGGAAGGGCATCCGGCCGTAAATCTGGGCCAAATTCACACCAAATTGGGCAAAAGGCCGGAAAGAAGTTATTTAAGATCAGTGATTAGAGGAGTTAAGATTCTTTGCATAACCAGCCGTCCTCGAAGCCCCTTATAAAACGCTAATCTGTATTACGAATAAATCGCTGTGCGCATTACAACCACGTGCATTTACCACGAAGTTCAAATCAACCCGCAGGACTGCTATCAGCGTAATACAACACACCAAGGTGCATCGATGTGATTCAACAGATTTTATATAACAAGAACAATAACGCAAATTAGACTAAAAGATAGTCAATATTACATCATGCATTCACGAAGTAGAACTACAGTACATGCACACGTAATACAGAATACGATGAGACTACATCGCAGCAGAGTTCTGTTCCAGATGAATTAACAGCAGCCACTCCATAGTTTCATCTTATGCTTACCATGACCACCTTACAGAGATCATTTGTTTTTGTCACAGACAATAGTTTCAGTTCCAACCAGAGATGCAGCCATGGGGGAGATGTTTGGAGTTGGACACACCCCTTCCATAGGAACCTAGATTTTTTTAAATAAAACTAGAGGTACAAGTTCCAGTCAAAACTGGGAAACACACTTGCCACCGCCTTCTCGACCACCCCCTACCCACCCACCACCAGGCCTGCGTTCCATTAAATATAGTCATCAAGCAGCACTACTGTTTACAACAAAGGCACGGGGCAATGAATCTAGTAACATACTTCATTTTCGCATTATTCACCGAAACTGTACAAAAATAAACTTTATGAGAAAGGAAAAGAACGATATGAAAGTGCGTATGAGTCAGAAATCTTGAAGCATTTGCATGGACTTCAGTAACAAAGGTTAACGACCTAACCCTTGAAGAGCATCATGCCATAGTACTTGAATAATAACTTATTTCTCTTTAATGAAGCAGTCGAGTCAATTTCAACAAAGTCTTTAAAAATAATATTAAGGATAAGCACGACTGCAGCCCTAGGCTTACACTCTAGCATTCCACCCACAGTTAGACTCTGCTTCATCCAGTCATTAATGACTTAAAAGAAGAAAAATGCGAAAAGTTTTTCAATATGGAAAAGACAGACGGGTGTAAAATGAGATATCGGACATTTAAAAATGCTTCATGGTCTTCTTTAACAGAATAAATATTAAGCCATACCAAATAACATTATCCCAGTGTCAATAAACGATGGCATTGGCATTGGAAGCTCTTGAAATTTACATATTCGTAATTATAACAAATAAAATTCGACTGAAGTTCGAAACCCTGTGTTATCAGATATAACATTTCAACAATTTTCTCTTGCATGGTAGTGTTGGACAAAGACATCTTTCCAACCATCAAATATACAAGAGGCAAATAATTCCTTCAAACCTTTCCTTAGCAACATATTATTTTATTGTGACAAACTTTCACACAGGGTTCGATATGAACTTTACTAAACTTCAATAATTTACTTCAAATGGATACTTCATTTAATATAATGTATCCCAGTTTATGTTACCGTCTGATTCAAATCTACGAGTATCCTGGCATATAAAATCTCAAGTGTCATTCTGTATACAGCTCATGGGACATCCATCTACGTTCCTACCTGCTGGGGTGAAATCACAGAGATATCACCTATGTCTATAGAGTACGCACTGTTCTCGTAATGCAAAACGATTACATTATTTCATGTCCGATCAACCAAACGTGAATAAGTTATAAATTGAATTTCCAGCGACAGTAGTCCTGTAAAAGTTGTCCGAAAAGAATGCTGATGAAGACAAGCATTTATGGAAGGCTACGAGTCCTGCCATGCGTATAAATATTCAAGCATCACGCATACACGAAGAAGTTTGAATGCGTGCGTCAATTTAGGAAAGAAATGGAAGGTATGCCATACAAATAACAAACAGAAATAAAACAAACACTATTCTATGGAAAGCAAAATACTGAAACCAGCAACAATCACTGAAATTCGGGACGTACCTGTTATAATTGTTTCTTCTTAAGTTATATATCCACTCCTGGTGTGATTTAAAAGGGTAATAATTACACTAATTTCTATTTTTCTTTTCCATTCTTCCTCATGTATTGCAATGTTCACAAGTATGTTGATTATTGAAACACCGCAGTATTTAGACGCACCAAGTAGCGAATAAGGTCACGCAATGCCATTATGATTACACTGAGAATTTTTAAACATCAAAACGCCTTAATTCAGGCGCCTTTCATTCATTATTGACTTGAAAATATAATAAACATAACAATGATACCGCAGATGTCAAATTAACACGCGAGGAATGAACACAAATGACGTCCCATAAAAGGCGTATCCAACAATATCAATACTTAAAAATGAAGTCCTTTGTATAAAACTGGGGCCGGATATTTCTTTAAGCCACAAGTGGTAATATAAATTCGTGTGTAGTCAACACTGTGTCCGCCATTTTGTTGTAACCGGGTTCGTCGAAACTTGACAGTGCAGATGGTTGCTCTTCATTTGAAAATTCACTCTCCGTTACATGAGGGAGCGCGCTGCACGGCACACGATAACCACAACTGAAGATGTGAATAGAAGAAACTGCTATTAAGTACTTCGATTACACACATTCAAATTTAAACCTCTACACCACGGTGTTTTCTCAAGTCAAATGTAAATAACCACTTTTTGAAGCTGTAGATCTACAGTTAACATCATCGCCTGTTATGCTACCTCGCCGCCTCTCTAACACACACTGACTGCAGCAGCATTCTGCGAGAGAACATTCGACCCTGGCTCCAACTAGGCTTTTACCGAGCTACTAGCTAGCGGCATTTGGGGTGATGCGCAAAGCAACCTGCGCACAAGACCGGTTTACACGATGTGGAGGGTGGCAGAGTAGTGCAACCAGATTATCATTACGTTGACTCACCGTGAGCCGCTAGGCTCTCTTGTTCTACATATTAGAAACCGGATTCATTTCGTAATAATCTTTGTATTCAAGATACTTTATACCTTAAAAGTTGAAAATAGCTCTATGTGATTTTAAACACTTACTTTTGCAGGATTTCTTGTTCTTTCCCGATTCATTGAGAGAATTGTCGGTTCGGAGGGCCCCGGGTTTGATTCCCAGCCGGGCCGAGGATTTTAATTGCGTCCAATTAATTCCTCTAGCTCGGAGGCTGGGTATTTGTGTTATTTAAACACCTTCATTTTTACATCCCAAACACGAAATATTGAATACATCCCTGCTCATAAGGTTAGTGTCAGGAAAAGCACCCGGCTGTACAATTGAGCTAAAGCCAAACAAAGTGCTGACGCCAGGTAAATGGGAAAAAAACGAAGAAGAATTTCTCTCTGTTTCCACACTCACACAAGGTCGATGTTTTGGGGTTTTAGAAGGTTACAACCGAAATTTTCATTACGAGCTGGTAGATTTAATATTATTTACTTCGATAATCCTTTGGTATTCATGGTGGCATCCACTCAGCCACCATTCTCATTAAGAGCTGGTAGATTTAATATTATTTACTTCGATAATCTTTTGGTATTCGTGGTGGCATCCACTCAGCCAGATAATTATTGTACTTTTACTAATATGAGAAGCTAGGTCTGAAAGTCAGTAACACCTCGATAGATATCAAGGAGTAGAATATGACTTTGCCCGTCTGACTCCTTGGCTGAACGGTCAGCGTTGAGGTTTTCGGTTTAGAGGATCCCGAGTTCGATTCCGGTCGGGTCAGGGATTTAAATCGCGTCTGATTAATACTTCCGGCTCAGGGACACCGCTTTTCCCACAACTGTAGGGTCACGGGTGAGAACTGTGTTGCACATGCGGATTTGGCCCTGTTTTACAGACAGATGCCCTTCCTGACGCCAATCCTATATGGAAAAATCTATTGCATGTTTCTGTGGTGGTTGGTAGTGCAGTGTGTTGTCTGAATATGAAGCGGAAAGTGTTGGAACAAACACAAACCTCAGTCCCCGGGCCAGAAGAATTAATCAGACGCGATTAAAATCCCCGACCTGGCCGGGAATCGAACCCTGGACCCTCTGAACCGCAGGCCTCAACGCTGACCATTCAGCCAATGAGTCGGGCATCAAGGAGCAATATATTAAACACACATATTATCTGCGCACTTTTTAGCGATATATTTACACCCTAGTACTGAATCGGTCGACTTCGGTTATCTTCGAGATTCGTATTGGCAACCTTTGAAACACAAACTAAGAATTGCTTATCATCGCCGTGCGACGTCTGGCGTACACTTTAAGTACTTGTACTGTCGTTGCTTACACAGCAAAACCAAACTATAGAATTCATGCTAGGAACACGTTTCGCATCGGAAAATGTTACATAGTATTATGTATTGTGTGTGTGACACAGTTGTTGGCGTAAGATAATAAAGGTTTAGATCATTCATATCGATCGATCATATTATCGATTCAATTCAGATTTCATTTTCATTCAGTTGGCAGTACTACCGGAACCGGCAGTGCTCCCTTCGTACTCTTCAACCGAGTACAAAAATCTATCACTAAAAAGTGCGTGTACTATACATTTTTTTTTTGCTATTGGCTTTACGTCGCACCGACACAGATAGGTCTTATGGCGACGATGGGATAGGAAAGACCTAGGGGTTGGAAGGAAGCTCTCAGCCGCGCGCCCCTAACCGCACGGCCAACTCGCCCGGTCACACATATTTTAGAGCAACACTCGCGTCCGATATTCAGTGTGACGGCGGGTCGATGCATGTATCAGTGAGTAAGAAAGCTTTTCATGTGGTATGCTGGTACGTTCTGTTCTGTGATTATTGTACTATGTAGAGTTGTAGAAGATTAGTTCTTCTTAATCTGTTTACCCTCCAGGGTCGGTTTTTCCCTCGGACTCAGCGAGGGATCCCGCCTCTACCGCCTCAAGGGCAGTGTCCTGGAGCTTCAGACCCTGGGTTGGGGGATACAACTGGGGAGAATGACTAGTACCTCGCCCAGGCGGCCTCACCAGCTATGCTGAACAGGGGCCTTGCGGGGGGGGATGGGAAGATTGGAAGGGATAGACAAGGAAGATGGAAGGAAGCGGCCGTGGCCTTAAGTTAGGTACCATCCCGGCATTTGCCTGGAGGAGAAGTGGGAAACCATGGAAAACCACTTCTAGGATGGCTGAGGTGGGAATCGAACCCACCTCTACTCATTTGACCTCCAGAGGCTGAGTGGACCCCGTTCCAGCCCTCGTACCGCTTTTCAAATTTCGTGGCAGAGCTGGGATTCAAACCCGGGCCTCCGGGGGTGGCAGCTAATCACACCAACCACTACACCACAGAGACGGACTATGGCAACAATAGGATAAGAAAGGCCTAGGAATGGGAAGGAAGAGACCGTGGCCTTAATTACGGTACAGTCCCAGCATTTGCTTGGTGTGAACATGGGAAACCACGGAAAACCTTCTTCAGGGCTGCCGACAGTGAGGCTCGAACCTACTGACTCCCGGATGCAAGCTCACAGCTGCTCGCCTCTAACCGCACGGCCAACTCGCCCGGTAAATTCACATTTAGTACGGATCTCAAGTAATTGGGATATAAGCAAGGAAGAAGAAGAAGACCCCAGGACTGAAAAAAATAAAAGTAAACTGCATTTGCTATTATACCACGCAACTCTGATAATTGCTATAGCGGGTTTTTTTTCAAGTTGCTTTATGTCGCACCGACACGGATAGGTCTTATGGCGACGATGGGAGAGGAAAGGGCTAGGAGTGGGAAGGAATCGTCCGTGGCCTTAATTAAGGTACAGCCCCAACATTTGCTTGGTGTGAAAATGGGAAACCACGGTAGACCATCTTCAGGGCTGCCGACAGTGGGATTCGAACCCACTATCGCCCGAATGCTGGATACTGGCGCGTACAGTAGTAATAGCGCGCAGAGACATATTGAAAGACTGTTTTTCAGTGTTTTAGAACATCCTTTCCGGGAGAACTAATTCAAAACGTAGAACCCAGATAAATGACCGGTCTGTTATCGGATACTGGACAGTGGCATAGCCGGGGTCAAGGTTTCGTAACTATAAATCCCCTCCTGCTGATAACAAATTACATGAGTAATAGGTAATTATAATAAATATTTGCAGCAACTGTATCTTGTACACGGAGCTCACTACTAATACTGAAAGAGAAAACTTCTACGTATCGTAACAACAAAGTGAACAAATGAATGGTAATCGGAAACAACTCCAGCTCTTCACGACTTCCTGATTGGGAAGAAGAAGCCCCCTCGAAGAACTTGGAAAACTCTGAACAGAATGAGGACCAAACATTCGAGATGAAGCAATCTTCTACGTAAGCGGGGCAAAGTACAATGCCATTGCTGTAGTATCTGAATGTCCCCAACGTTTACACCATGGAGATATGGATGACTTCTCACTTCAGTGGATAAAACAATTCAGTCATAAATTTTAGAGTAACAACAATACTTCTTCTTCTTCTTCTTCTTTGTCTGTTTATCGACCAGGGTCGGTTTTTCCCTCGCACTCTGCGAGGGATCCCACCTCTACCGCCTCAAGGGCAGTGTCCTGGAGCTTCAGATCCTGGGCCGGGGGATACAACTGGGGAGGACGACCAGTCCCTCGCCCAGGCGGCCTCACCTGCTATGCTGAACAGGGGCCTTGCGGGGGGATGGGAAGATTGGAAGGGATAGATAAAGAAGATGAAAGGAAGCGGCCGTGGCCTAAAGTTAGGTACTATCCCGGCACTTGCCTGGAGGATAAGTGGGAAACCATGGAAGACTGCTTCCAGGATGGCTGAGGTGGGAATCGAACCCACCTCTACTCAGTTGACCTCCCGAGGCTGAGTGGACCCCATTCCAGCCCTCGTAACAGTTTTTAAATTTCGTGGCAGAGCCGTGAATCGAACCCGGGCCTCCGGGGGTGGCAACTAATCATACTAACCACTATACCACATTCCTATTTTTAAACTAGCATATGTACCCGTTCTTCGCACGGGAATTGGTAATTGATTTCATGATTCCTTCATGAATTTATGCGAAGTTTTCAAACGTTTAATACGGCATGCTAAACTGGTATTCTTCTACGAACGCACGTGGCAGTAGCGTAAAGTACGATAAAGCTGAACAAAGTGGAGACAAAATGGGGTAGATCACAGAGTTTATTGTACGACTAGCTGATGTACCCGAGCTTCGCTACGGGATTCTCAGAAAGACTGCCTTTGCAGTTTTCTAACTGAAGTCAACATAGGTCATTACAATAAACGTCAGTAGGAATGTAGCGATTAAAAGCAATGTTATCATATAAAATACTCGATCAAATGAAAAGCCGCACATTGTCTCACTTTTAACGAACAGTACTACGGTGCCGATATAACAGTCCAAAGTCCCAGTGCTGGAATGACCAGGCCGCAGACAGCCGTGAACACTCCTCTGCCGTTGTTTATGTAAGTGAGCACACTGCTCATTCAAATCAGTGCCACAGAGTAGGGATTGAATAGCTCGAATGCTATGATGAACCATTGTGTTACATACCAGCAGTATCAGAAAATTTATGAACCACAGGAATGGCATGTTAAAGAAGAAATTTATCTAACTCCCCAGCTTATTCCCGCCAATTTTCATGCAGGCTGTTTTATTCGGTACGATCGGGCGAGTAGGCCGTGCGGTTAGGGGCGTGCAGCTGTGAACTTGCATCCGGGAAATAGTGGATTCGAACCCCGTTGTCGGCAGTCCTGAAGATGGATTTCTGTCGTTTCCCATTTTCACACCAGGCAAATGCAGGGGCTAAATCTTAATCAAAGCCACGGCCGCCTTCTTCCCACTTCCAGCCCATTCCTATCCCATCGTCGCCATGAGAACTATCTGTGTCGGTGCGACGTGAAGCAAATTTTAAAAAATACTCGGTACACAACAGTAATCCCATGTATCGGAAATGAGTGGCAACAGAAGACACAAAGCATATCACAACAAAGACTGGTCAATGGCATGTTATTTTTGATCAATTTTATGAGGTTTCTATATTGTAGGCCTTCACATTTAGGTTTCTTTCGACTCTGTGATATTAGGGCGTCTTATAAAATTATTTATAGCGTAGATTGTAGTTCCTTATTCCCCAACTTTACATATCGATTTTCATTAAATTCTGTTCACCCATTTTCTCGTGACTCGGCGTTGATGTGGACTTAAGCAACAAAAATCCAAATTCATGAATGAATATCTGTGTTATCATAGCCGGTACGGTAAAATGTTTAAGACATAAATGAACGGAAATTTAATACTATATAACTTAAGTTATGTAATATTTATCGACAGGACCACTAATAACATAAATATTTAAGAATTACATTTCAGGCCTTCCCCTGAACTACCATTTCACTCAGCGTGAATAAAATTATTTAGAGCCTAGATTGTAGTGGCCCATTCTCCGACTTTGCATGCCAATTTTCATTAAGATAGGACCACTAATAACATAAATATTTGAGAATTAAATTTTAGGCCTTCCCTAAACTACCACTTCACTCAGCGTGAATGTAATTATTTATAGCTTAGATTATAGAGACTTATTCCCCGACTTTGCATACGAATTTTCATTAAGATAGGAACACTAATAACATAAATATTTGAAAATTAAATTTTAGGCCTTCCCCTAAGCTACCATTTCTATCAGCGTGAATCAAATTATTTATGGCCTAGATTGTGGCAACTTGTTCCCTGACTTTGCATACCTATTTTCATTAAATTCTCTTTAGCCGTTTTCTAGTGATGCGTGTACAGACAGACAGACAGACAGACAGACAGACAGACAGACAGACAGACAGACAGACAGACAGACAGACAGACAGACAGACAGACAGACATTACGGAAAATTAAAAAGTGCATTTCCTTGTCAATATGGACACGACCGATACAGAAATACCATCCTTTTTAAATTCTGAGCAATGTACAGACAACACTTATTTTATATATATAGATACAGTTCCTGGTCCGAAGTTGTGCGTAATTGTCCCCATTTTTCGGTTACATATTGTTGTTTATCTGAAACCGGGAGTTGCACTGTGGCTGAAGACTCGTTGACGATAACCTCATATTATTTGTTCTATCGAAAAACTGCTTTTTGAATAAACCATTTAACCCAATTTGAATTGACGTGGCAGCCTGTAAAACAGTCCATTAATGGTAACTCCCTTGTTATCCTCCTATCGAAAAGGTGCACATGAGAAAATCATTTCTAGATTGATTTCCATTAAGGCTCGTAGTTTCCCATTAAGGTTGGTCATGGATATTTTGTGCGAGGGTAAAATCAGTGTTTCGACTTCCTATAAACCCCAAACCAAAACGGGATTTAGAAATAGTATTGACCCTAATGCCTACCCAAGGACAGATATAAAGTTTGGTAGAAATGTGTAGAGTAGTTTCCCAGTTATAAGAACTTAACAAACGGACGAACAGACAAATCGACAAAAAAGCTAAAAAATGTCCGCTCGATCTTAGACTGAAAAACGGTCCGTTGATGATAGCTCCGTTATTAATCCCCGTATCGAAATGATGCACATGAGAAAAAAGTTTTAGAAATTGATTTCCATTAAGGCAGATATATTTCCATTAAGTTCGGTTGTGTACATTATGTGGGAGTGCAAAATCACGGTTTTGGTTTCGTACAAATCCCCAGTCATTTTAGGTATTAAAAACAATATTAGCCCTAAAACCTACCCATAGACAGGTGGTTTCTAAATTTGAAGTTTCGTAGAAATATGTCCAGTAGTTTTGAAGTTATAAGAACTCAGGCAAACAAACAGAAAAACTGACACCAAAGCTAAAATATATGCAAATGGTAGTTGTTAAACCTGAAACAAATAACAATGACAATTTCGCCAAAATAGTAAATGTACAAACACACGGTCGTTACGATTTTATTTATATAAAAAGGAATCTGTTCCATGTAGGCTACAACACATTTTGGGCTATGTCCACTGGACTTAATTATAAAACAGTCCGTTAATGACATCTCCCTTATTACTCATCCTATCGAAAAAGTGCACATGGCATGGGAGAGTAAAGTCACTGTTTCAGTTTCCTATAAACTCCCAGTCCACTCCGGTATTTGAAACGCTGTGGACCTTAAAAGCTACCTATGGCCAGGGCGATGCTAAATATGAAGTTTGGTTTAAATATTTTCAGTAGTTTTTCAGTTATAAGAAATTAGCAGTTACCCGCGGCTTCGCTCGCGTGTATTTCGTAATTTGATAAAAGTAATCGTTTCTCGGTACTGTACTGTACCGTACCCAGGGGGTAATAACCCTCTAGGACGATGCCTCCATTCCTGATTAAACATCCGACTAACTCTGGTTTGGGCAGAGAAGTGGGTTGGTTGTCGAAAGGCAAGTCTAAATGTCGAAGTTATCACTTAATTATAAGTATATGACAAGAAATGGAGGTTTAACACGAATGAGAAACAATAATATGGGGTAGGATAAGTTTATTTCATAAAATAACCCCGATCATACTAACACAAATGAAATTCAAATAAAAAAATTATTATAAAATTGTCAATGAAATAAAATGGTAAGGAAAATGGACAACAAAACGTTAAGCACGCAATCAATTAAATGCAAGAAAATAAAAGTTCAAACACAACATTAAATACTTGTGAACTTCAAATGACTTCACATAATTGTCCAGAGTTCATGTCCCTATACATATTCGTATACGTACACGTATTTGATTCGTATGGAGTAGCACGATTTTAACTATCACCACACTACGAATTGAAATTCAGGAGAGTTTCCACAAAATTTAACATTAAACGAAAATTAAGACCCAATGGGACATGATATGAACTATAAAAAATACTAGTGGCATTTACCTACGCTATATTTACAATGATCACAACCTAATTAAAGTATAGCAAATATCTACATCGGATTAGGAAAGGGAAAATTTATATACTATACTGACTCGACGTGAAACGCGGTTCACCAAAAGGATCTAGTAAGAACTAGATTGACCAATAACATTCACTCAGCAATCGGGCTTTTCCCCATTAAACAACATGACAACATATCAAAACAACATGAAATTGCACAAAACACCATCCTGTAAGAGAAAACAATGATTATACTTTATTAAACGTGTGGAAGGCAATGGGCAACATTGCGTTCCTCTGCTGCATTTGTGCACCAGAAAGTGCGTTCATCTGTCACGTATTTCCTGCTGTGCTGTGGGCTGGAAAGAAATGTTAAAACTCAATACTGCACTGAGGGCTTGGTCACTATTCGACAAGATTGTATTACGGAAAAGACATCTCATTTCACACGGTCTATATAAACACGGCTGATGAGTAAAGCTGTAAAGCGAGCTCGTATTTCCTCAACTGCTCGGAAATTCACATACAATCATACTTCTTGCTAGCATGCTATTATCATTCAACACACACATCAGATTCACTGGCCTGACATTAATTTCCCGTCAATTCTGAATCTCAATAATCTCTCAGAATACAATTGCAGGACTATTCTCACTGCACATAATTCTCATCACATCATCAGGCATGCAATCGGCCTGCATAATCAACTTCATAAATCATCATGCATTAAATTATCTTGTATTTCTTACAATCTCATCAGCCTTTCTCATTATAAATCCGGGTTTGATTCCCACTCAAATCATTGTACGAAACAGTTTCCAACCCACATTGGAAGAATCCTTTTCTAGTCAACGTCGCGATGCAGCTCTACACGTGTCACAGCTCCTGAAATAACATGCGTCATGCAATCTAACTGTTACTAACTTTCTAAATGACAAAAAAATTGAATTTATTCTCAACGCAGCAAGTGTTTAACTCGGAAAGTGGATGATCTTGTCAATCTAATCCTCCTATCTCTAACATACAAGAATATCGGAATAATTCTAAGCTAATTAACATGCATAATGACACAAAAACAAAGTAAATCTTAACGTCTCCCTCAATATCCCATCTAACTAATGGTAAAGTAAAAGAAAAATATAGAAATCATTCATTCCCCTCCTATCCGTATCTACAGCATCACAAATCTAAAATAAACACACGCCGCCCGGCAAACATTACGTTAAAGAAAAATCCCTACACTAAGTTTCACTAGTATTAAACATAATTCATATAACATGCCATCTAATTTTAAAACATGCGTCGTATCTTCGACAACTCCCTGGACATCGGCAACGGCTCACATCCTCGCACCGATGATGTTCTACTCCATTTTTAGCACAGCTTTAACACATGGAAACAATCTTCTTTCTTCTATGGGCGGTGCTATCTTCTTGACGAAAGTTCCTGTACACTGCAACACAGAAGACTTCAGGTAAATGCCTCTTCACCGCTCGATATGCACGTGCCGAATAAACCCTTGTCAGCTGTGAACTATCCCAACATTAATCTGACAGAACAAACACACGTAAAATTTAAGAACATACATTTAGGGTTTAACACAGTTAGTTAGAGCGGTTCGCGGTTCGGTACGAAAGTCCTTCGCGATACGCGACCGACTCGAAAATACGATGCAGCTGAGCGTCTCTCTTTCATTCATCAGTCTGCGGCTGATATTACCATCTATTACTTTGGAGTAAAACTTTGCGTCATAATACACTGACTGACAGTGACAATGCAACACCAAGGAGGAGTGGTTCGAAAGGGATGAAAGTTGGGGAAAAAACAGAGACGGCACGGATGAATAATTGATGTTTATTTCAAACCGATATGCAGGTTACACAATGCGCACGGCATCGACTCAGTAGGATGTAGGACCACCGCGAGCGGCGATGCACGCAGAAACACGTCGAGGTACAGAGTCAATAAGAGTGCGGATGGTGTCCTGAGGGATGGTTCTCTATTCTCTGTCAACCATTTGCCACAGTTGGTCGTCCGTACGAGGCTGGGGCAGAGTTTGCAAACGGCGTCCAATGAGATCCCACACGTGTTCGATTGGTGAGAGATCCGGAGAGTACGCTGGCCACGGAAGCATCTGTACACCTCGTAGAGCCTGTTGGGAGATGCGAGCAGTGTGTGGGCGGGCATTATCCTGCTGAAACAGAGCATTGGGCAGTCCCTGAAGGTACGGGAGTGCCACCGGCCGCAGCACATGCTGCACGTAGCGGTGGGCATTTAACGTGCCTTGAATACGCACTAGAGGTGACGTGGAATCATACGCAATAGCGCCCCAAACCATGATGCCGCGTTGTCTAGCGGTAGGGCGCTCCACAGTTACTGCCGGATTTGACCTTCCTCCACGCCGACACCACACTCGTCTGCGGTGACTATCACTGACAGAACAGAAGCGTGACTCATCGGAGAACACGACGTTCCACCATTCCCTCATCCAAGTCGCTCTAGCCCGGCACCATGCCAGGCGTGCACGTCTATGCTGTGGAGTCAATGGTAGTCTTCTGAGCGGACGCCGGGAGTGCAGGCCTCCTTCAGCCAATCGACGGGAAATTGTTCTGGTCGATATTGGAACAGCCAGGGTGTCTTGCACATGCTGAAGAATGGCGGTTGACGTGGCGTGCGGGGCTACCACCGCTTGGCGGCGGATGCGCCGATCCTCGCGTGCTGACGTCACTCGGGCTGCGCCTGGACCCCTCGCACGTGCCACATGTCCCTGCGCCAACCATCTTCGCCACAGGCTCTGCACCGTGGACACATCCCTATGGGTATCGGCTGCGATTTGACGAAGCGACCAACCTGCCCTTCTCAGCCCGATCACCATACCCCTCGTAAAGTCGTCTGTCTGCTGGAAATGCCTCCGTTGACGGCGGCCTGGCATTCTTAGCTATACACGTGTCCTGTGGCACACGACAACACGTTCTACAATGACTGTCGGCTGAGAAATCACGGTACGAAGTGGGCCATTCGCCAACGCCGTGTCCCATTTATCGTTCGCTACGTGCGCAGCACAGCGGCGCATTTCACATCATGAGCATACCTCAGTGACGTCAGTCTACCCTGCAATTGGCATAAAGTTCTGACCACTCCTTCTTGGTGTTGCATTTGCTCTGTCAGTCAGTGTATAATCGGCAATTTATCCTTGCACAAGTTTAGTTAGCAAACTTCACTACTAAATGCACTGTTTTTCGTCGAAAAGACCATATACTGTTATATGTCTTCCCACGTGGCAACATTCGCGCACAAATATATGAGCAGTATAGAGCAACGTTCACTCCCGGCGATTCACACGAACAGTGTGTCCGCTCCCGGCGATTCACTTAATCAGAATGATGCTCCCAATGATCGGGACGCTTACGAAGCTTAGCTAACGCCGTTGTCGCGAGGGGATTAACGTATGTTCAAAGAATCAACCAATCAGCGTGCTTGTGATTCACAATGACTTTTATATTAATTAAAATTAATGACTTAGATAATTGCTCAGATTATTTCTATAGCGTATTCCTTATTATTTCACACTTTCAGACCTGTGGAAATCCATGAACTAACAGAACTGACTCCTCTATATCCGTGTACTCTTCGCGCAGGTATCCCTGTTGGTCAACCTGGGATTTTAATTCCGCGCAGTCCAGCATTCACATTGGCCACACCCACGCTTCCTAATTGGCTGAATGTTCCTCTTGGCCAACGTCTTCTACACGCTGAACCTTTCCCACGGTCACAGGCCAGCATCGCGCAATATTCAGCAACTTCATGCCTCCATGGACTTCCGGTCTCAACTATCCTGCAATCTACTACTTTTACAATGCCTGACTGAAATTCATCTCAATATAATTTATTAATATGGCAAATATATGGATATGACTCAGTACTAACACATTATCTGAAAATCCCTAAAGTATAAAAACTCACCGAAAAATTGAGTTTCATTTACTCCAGAAACTCTCTGTAAACCACGTTTATGGTATTTCCTTTTGGGCAAAAGAAGACTATGCGACATAGAACTATACATGTGAGAAACAGTCTTCTCACAAGTCGAAAAATATATATTTAAAAATGTTTCTTTATTTTTAAAGGAGATGAAAATACCAATTTTTCTCATCTGTAACATCTTCGGTTTTTGAGATATCAGTAATAATAATAATAATAATAATAATAATAATAATAATAATAATAATAATAATAATAATAATAATAATAATAATAATAATAATAAAACCCCCATTTCAGTCCTTTTAAGCCCCGACTTCAAGTGGATTTCCCAAAAATAAAAATACGTGCTTCCTTATTTTTAAAACATTAAAAATACCAGTTTCCACATCTGTAACATGTTAAGTTTTTGAGATATATTGTAGACATGCTCATTTTTTAAAATTCACTCCCTTTTCCAGTTCTCCTTACGTGGATTTTCCAAGAACAAATTATCTACGTTTCTTTATTTTTAAGAGAAATTCCAAATACTTATTTCCACGTCTGTAACATCTTCAGTTTTTGAGATATCAGTATCCCCATAAAAAGAATTCAACCCAATTTTCAGTACTTTCCCAACCCGCACCCTCACACCCGCCTAAGTGGATTTTTCGAAAATGAAGAATACATATTTATTTTTAAATTTTTAAAGGGGATTCAAAATACCGATTTTCACGTTTGTAACATCTTCAGTTATTGAGATATAAGTACCCTCACAAAAAATCAACTGTTTTTCCACTTCTTTTCACTCCCGTTAAGTGCCTTTTCCGAAAAACAAAAATAAAACATGTTCGTGTATTTTTAAAGCACTTCCCAAATACCAAGTTTCATGTCTATAAGATGTTAAGTTTTCGACATATACGGTGCATATACTCAAAAACTGAAGATGTTACAGTCATGATAATTGGTATTTGGAAGCACCTTTATAAATAAACACGCAATTGAGTGGGTGACAGGGGTTCAACTTACCAGGGGATATAAATATCCTCATAAAAATAATCAACTCCTTTTCACCCCCCCCCCCCCCGTAAGTTAAACACCCCTCACTAAACTAAATTTTCCGAAAACAAAAAATACATTTCCCTTAAAGGAGATTCCAAATACCAGTTTTCACGTCTGTAACATCTTCAGATTTTTGAGACGCCGAGGTGCCGGAATTTTGCCCCGCAGGAGTTCTTTTGCGTGCCAGTACCGATACGAGGCTGACGTTTTTTAGCACCTTCAAATACCACCAGACTGAGCCAGGATCGAACCTGCCAAATTGGGGTCAGAAGGCCAGCGCCTCAACCGTCTGAGCCACTCAGCCCGGCAAACTCCTTTTTTATCATCCCCCCCCCTCAAAGTCCTCCTCCCAAAATGCGTGTTTCTTTATGTGTAAAGGAGATTCCAAATACCAGATATAAGTATCCTCATACAACACAGAAGAATACGTGTTTCTTTGCTTTGAAAGAAGATTACAAATACAAACGTTTATGTCTGTAACATCTTCATCTTTTGAGATATAAATAACCTAAAAAAAATCAACTCCTTTTTCACCCCCACGCCCCGCTAAGTTGAACCCCCTCACTAAACTACATTTTCCGAAAACAAAAATATACATTTCCTTTATTCTTAAACGAGATTCCAAATAACAGTTTTCACGTCGGGAACATCTTCACATTTTGAGATGTAAGTATTCTCATCAAAAGAATTCAACTTCTTCTTTACTTCCTTACACACCTCTCCCCACTTAGGTGGACTTACCGAAAAAAATAAATACGTGTTTCTTTATTTTTAAAGGAGATTCAAAATACAAACTTTCACGCCTGTGACGTTCAGTTTCTGAGATATAAGAATCCTCAAAAACAGAATTCAACTCCTTCTTTACTTATTTTCACCCTCCACCTAAGTCGATTTTCCGAAAACAAAAAATACCTCTTCCCTAATTTTTAAAGGAGATTCCAAACACCAGTTTTCACGTGTATAACATTTCTAATTGTTTAGATATAAGTATTCCCATACAAAGAATTCAACTAAATTTTCAATTAATTCACCCCCTAAGTGGGTTTCACAAACACAGAAGAATACGTGTTTCTTTACTTTGAATGAGTTTTCCAAATACAAACGTCTATGTCTGTAATACCTTCATCTTTTGAGATATAAATATCCTCATAAAAATAATCAACTTCTTTTTAACCCCCCCACCCCCCGGTAAGTTGAACCCCCCTCACCCACCTAATTGCGTGTTTCTTTATTTATAAGGGAGCTTCCAATTACCAATTACTGTAACATCTTCAGTTTTTGAGATATATGTATCCTCATAAAAAAGAATTAAAATCCTTTTTAATAATAATGTTATTGTTTTTACGTCCCACTAACTACTTTTTGACGGTTTTATGAGACGTCGAAGTACCGGAATTTTGCCCCGCAGGAGTTCTTTTACGTACTATTAAATCTACCGATACGAGTCTGACGTTTTTGAGCACCTTCAAATACCACCGGACTGAACCATGATCGAACCTGCCAAGTTGGGGTCAGAAGGCCAGTGCCTCAAACGTCTGAGCCACTCAGCCCGGCAAACTCCTTTTTTCATCACTCCCCCCCCCCCAAAGTTGTCTTTCCCCCCAAAATGCGTGTTTCTTTATATGTAAAGGAGATTCCAAATGCCAGTTTTCACGTCTGTAACATCTTTGGTTTTTTAGATGTAAGTATCCTCATCAAATAATCAACAAACTTTTCAATTCTTTCAGCCCCTTAAGTGGATTTTCTGACTCATCGGAGAACACGACGTTCCGCCATTCCCTCATCCAAGTCGCTCTAGCCCGGCACCATGCCAGGCGTGCACGTCTATGCTGTGGAGTCAATGGTAGTCTTCTGAGCGGCCGCCGGGAGTGCAGGCCTCCTTCAACCAATCGACGGGAAATTGTTCTGGTCGATATTGGAACAGCCAGGGTGTCTTGCACATGCTGAAGAATGGCGGTTGACGTGGCGTGCGGGGCTGCCACCGCTTGGCGGCGGATGCGCCGATCCTCGCGTGCTGACGTCACTCGGGCTGCGCCTGGACCCCTCGCACGTGCCACATGTCCCTGCGCCAACCATCTTCGCCACAGGCGCTGCACCGTGGACACATCCCTATGGGTATCGGCTGCGATTTGACGAAGCGACCAACCTGCCCTTCTCAGCCCGATCACCATACCCCTCGTAAAGTCGTCTGTCTGCTGGAAATGCCTCCGTTGACGGCGGCCTGGCATTCTTAGCTATACACGTGTCCTGTGGCACACGACAACACGTTCTACAATGACTGTCGGCTGAGAAATCACGGTACGAAGTGGGCCATTCGCCAACGCCGTGTCCCATTTATCGTTCGCTACGTGCGCAGCACAGCGGCGCATTTCACATCATGAGCATACCTCAGTGACGTCAGTCTACCCTGCAATTGGCATAAAGTTCTGACCACTCCTTCTTGGTGTTGCATTTGCTCTGTCAGTCAGTGTATTTGCCTTTATTATATTATAAAATGTATGGATGTTGAAAAAGAAAATTATTGTTGTATATTCATTTAAAGTGTCAGTGTTTTATATATATATATATATATATATATATATTAAAATCCTTTTTAATAATAATGTTATTGTTTTTACGTCCCACTAACTACTTTTTGACGGTTTTCTGAGACGTCGAAGTACCGGAATTTTGCACCGCAGGAGTTCTTTTACGTACTATTAAATCTACCGATACGAGTCTGACGTTTTTGAGCATAAATTTTGTTCATAAATCAATCGATTCTTTGTTCTTCGATTTATTTATGAGGGAGGCGAATGTCGACGCAACATGGTGCACGAATAAATTCAGAACTTGGTCTGAATGACAGCATATCATAGGTTCATTTTGGGAAGAGTATGCGCATTTAAGCCAACGGAAATTATTACCGGTAAATGTCAGGAGTGTAATTTTTTATATATATTTGTATTTTGGAGATATGTCAAGGGATTTGAAGAGGGAAATTAATTTGAGATCGCGTACCAAAGATGGACAAGGAAGACAATAACAAGTCATGTGACGACGAGGTCATTGCTTCTGCGGACATCCAAGGTGAAATTCAAAGTAGTGAGCAGGTGAATACGATGGTTTTTTCGATGTAAGTATCCTCATCAAATAATCAACAAACTTTTCAAATCTTTCAGCCCCTTAAGTGGATTTTCTGGAAACAGGGGAATATATATTTCTTTATTTTTAAAGGAGCTTCCAAATACCGATTGTCATGACTGTAACATATTCAGCTTTTGAGATATAAGTGTCCTCATGCAAAGAATTCAACTCATTTTTCACTTCGTTTTACCCTCCTCCTGAAGTGGATATTCCGAAAACAAAAGAATATGTGTTTCTTTATTTTTAGAAGAGATTCAAAGTACCGATTTTCACGTTTGTAACGTTCCGTTTTTGAGATATAAGTGTTCTCACGAGAATAATTACAAATATATTTTCCACTTTCTTTCACCCTTTCCCCTTAAGTGGATTTTCCGAAAACAAAGAAGTACGTGTTTATTTATAAAGAAGATTCCAAATACGTACTTTCACGACTGTAACATCTTCAGTTATTGAGATACAAGTATCCTCATAAAAATAATTCAACTCCTTCCCCCGCCCACTCCCCCGCTTAAATAACTTTCCAGAAAAAATACTCGTTTATTTATTTATAAAGGAGATTTCAAATACAAGTTTTCATGACTGGAACATTATCAGATTTGAGATATAATTATCATAACAAAAATTCTACCCCTCTTTCAGTCCTTTTTATCCCCCCTTAAGAGGTTTTCCGAAAACAAAAAAATACGTGATTTTTAAAGGAGATTCATAATACCAATTTTCACGTCTGTAACATGTTAAGTTTTTGAGATATACATTAGATATGCTGATTTTAAAAAAACACCCCTTTTCTCTTCCCCTTAAGTGTATTTTCCCAAAACAAATTGTGCGTGTTCCTTTACTTTCACAGGAGATTCTAAATATCAATTTTGATGTCTGAAACATGTTACGTTTTTGATATACCTTTTTATAATTTACCCCATTTCTCACACCCGTTCACCCGCCCCCGCCCCCCCTCTGGTGAGTTTTTGGAAAACGAAACGTATAGGTTTCTTTATTTTTCAAGGAGATTCCGAACACCAATTTTTACGTCTGTAAACAGTTATATTTTCGAGATTTACTCATTTTTATAATTATACACTTTTTGCACACCCGTTCACCCCTCTTAAGTGGATTTTCAAAAAACAAAAAATGCGCGTTTCTTTATTTTTAAAGGAGATTCCAAATACCAATTTTCATGTCTGTAACATCTCCAGTTTTTTAAATATAAGTATCGATATAAAAGGTATTCAACCGCTTTTTTAACTTTTTCACCCCGCTTAAGGTGATTTTCCGAATAAAAAACACGTGTTTCTTTATTTTTATGTCTTTAAACTGTTCAGTTTTCGAGATATGGATACACTCATTTTAAAATACCCCTCCCCCCGTTTTCACCCCCTTAGCGACCGAATTTCCAAAAATCCTCCCTTAATGAGCACCTGCATTGTAAAATTGGTATTTGGAATCTCATTTAAAAATAAGGAAGCATGTACTTTTTGTTTTCGGAAAATCCTTTAGGAGGTGAAGAAATGTTAAAAAAAGCGGTTGAATACCTTTTATATCGATACTCATATTTCAAAAACTGGAGCAGTTACAGACATGAAAATTGGTATATGGAATCTCCTTTAAAAATAGAGAAATACTTATGTTTCGTTTTCCGAAAATTCACCTTAAGGGGGGGGGGGTAAACGGGTGTCAGAAATGAGGGTGAATTATACAAAAGTATATCTGCAGTACATCTAAAAACGTAACATGTTTCAGACATGAAAATTGGTAATTAGAATCTCCTGTGAAAGTAAAGGAACACGCATAATTTGTTTTCGGAAAATACACTTAAAGGGAAGAGAAAAGGGGTGATTTTTTAAAATCAGCATCTCTAGGGTAGCCTATATCTCAAAAACTTAACATGTTACAGACGTGAAACTTGGTATATGAATCTCCTTTAAAAAATCACGTATCTCAAAACTTAACATGTTACAGACGTGAAAATTGGTATTATGAATCTCCTTTAAAAAATCACGTATTTTTGGTTTTCGGAAAAACCTCTTAAGGGGGGGGGATAAAAAGGATTTAAAGAGGGGTTGAATTCTTTTTATGAGGATAATGATATATCAAAAAGTGAAAATTTCACAGGCGTGTAAACTTGTATTTGAAAGCTCCTTTATAAAAAGTAACGCGTATTTTTGTTTTCTGGAAAGTTATTTAAGCGGGATAGTGGGGGGGAGGGGGAAGGAGTTGTATTATTTTTATGAGGATGCATATATCTCATTAACTGAAGATGTTACAGACGTGAAAACTGGTATTTGGAATAAAGAAACACGAATTTTGTGGGGGAATCAACTTGGCAGCCCTGATAATGGTTTTCCGTGGTTTCCCATTTTCACACCATGCAAATGCTGGGGCTGTACCTTAATTAAGGCCACGGCCGCTTCCTTCCCACTCCTAGCCCTTCCCTGTCCCATCGTCGCCGTAAGACCTATCTGTGTCGGTGCGACGTAAAGCAACTAGCAAAAGAAGATGAAGACTTAAATTTATCGGGAGGTCGTGTCGACTGCCCTACCAGAGAGCTATAACATGCCAACATGACGTGTCCTTGAGAGTCAGGATATCTGTCAGTCTTTCAAAAATCGACAACCTCGATCAGCATGTAATCCGTGATCTCAGAAATGTATGTCGGAAATTTGATTTTAGTTTAACATCCTGTCAACTATGAAAGTTTGTCGTGAATGAAGCAGGAATAGATACTTCAAGGGTGGAAAGCGAGGGCTTACCAATGCGTTAAGATGCTATTCAAGAATCAAACGATCAGTCGATCAGTATCACTTCAAAGCATACCGTAGACTATTATGTACAACCATGGGCAAAACTGAGTTTGATGCGGTTTCGTGTAGTGTTATATGTGCTCTTTCATGCTGTGTGATCAAATTTGTCAAACCGTGTGTCTTTCTAGAGTAAATGTGGCTCGAAAAGTAACTGTTGTTTCAAATCGTGTTTTGTCAACCAAAATGACCGGAGCATACCGTGTTATGTCCACGGGCATATGTTGTTATTTTGGATACAATGGAAGTTTGTTGCATTGTTATATTAGATATTCTTCAAATTAGGCAACGCTCGCTTACGACAACACTGTACCGCATGAGCTCAGTTGAATTATGACGACAGAGCAAGATCTCAGTGCAGAGGAGCACTAAACACGGAAAGAACAGCATGTAATTTTGCAGATGTTTTTTCTATAATACAAAATATTTTTTAAAGGCATTAATTTCCTTCATATACAACAACATTCTATAATTTATGTAATTCATTGTAATGGTATAAATTCCTATTGCCAGACTGTACGCATGATTTTTTAAATTTTTTAGCAGGTTAACTTGTTGCAATAACTCATGTATACAAAAAATACTGATGAATAGGAGGCGGATGTTGATGACCTAAAAATCTGTAAAAATGATCAGTAAAATGCCCTTAAATTAATTGCAAAATGCTATAAAATAAGTAAAATTGTCAATATTTGGACAAACGGAATTCTGGTGATTGTGTAACAGTGGTTTTGCAAATAATATATCCCTGTTCTATTCACTGCACAGCTCTTGTGTTTACAGAAATAATTATCTCTTAATTTACTTGGACGTGTATATAAATATGACATAATGGTTTGCTGGATGGTCCGCCTCTGTGGTGTAGTGGTTAGTGTGATTAACTGCCACCCCCGGAGGCCCGGGTTCGATTTCCGGCTCTGCCACGAAATTTGAAAAGGGGTACGAGGGCTGGAACGGGGTCCACTCAACCTCGGGAGGTCAACTGAGTAAAGGTGGGTTCTATTCCCACTTCAGCCATCCTGCAAGTTGTTTTCCGTGGTTTCCCACTTCTCCTCCAGGCAAATGCCGGGATGGTACCTAACTGAAGGCCACGGCCGCTTCCTTCCCTCTTCCTTGTCTATCTCTTCCAATCTTCCCATCCCCCCCCCCCCCCCCACAAGACCACTGTTCAGCATAGCAGGTGCGGACGCCTGGGCGAGGTACTGGTCATTCTTCCCAGTTTTATCCCCAGACCCACTCTGAAACTCCAAGACACTGCCCTTGAGGAGGTAGAGGTGCGATCCCTCGCTGAGTCCGAGGGAAAACCGACCCTGGAGGGTAAAGAGATAAAGAAGAAGAAGAAGAAGAAGACGATTTGCTGGATATAGTCAATATCCCGAAGAACCTGGAACACTTGTTGTTCTTCGCACTCGTTACAGCTTTCAGATGTTTTTCTCGTTTAATATGCTATTGTACAACAAACCTCCTTTCCGCATTCACTTTAACACTGGACACTTTACAAAACATAGCACGCCCATCCGTTGTAAACACATCTTTTCAAAATTCATTCACTAGCTGAATTAAAAATACACTTTGTGACGGTTCCTCTTTTGACACTTTTCTTGCAAAGAACTCCTAGGGTGGATAATTCTCTACTGAAGTGGAAGGATATATGACTGTTGTTTCCAATCCGTTCTCGTTCCCATTTCTTCTTGACCTTAAGGTACGAGGAGGTGTAGGGGCTGGTGCATTCCTTGTGCTTGAGACACGTTAGGAAGTGCATTCTCCTAATTATCAGAGTTCTGTATCGTGTTCCTGCACATACCTTGGAAACACAAGATTTACAGATAAAAATCCCTTCCTTACCGTTTCTTTGTCACCAGCAACCGCTTGTCAGTTTGCGTGGTCATGAAAGATATTTAGCAAATGTTGTCCATATGTAAGAAAAAAATTGTAGTTTTCACTGTTGTCACTTGTAGACTGTTTTCAGTCTGACAATAAGCAATTCATACTTAAATTACAAAGAAGAGATTTAGAATGATATGAAACATATTCAAAATGCTAAATATTGACCTAAGACCTTCTTGAAAGTTGAAATAATGACTCAATGTCTCAAATCGGCAAAATATACAAAAAATGCAAATAAAAAAGGGTTATTATCGTTTGTTACATCTCAGAATGAATTGATATACTACTGAGCAACGTCCTAGTTAAAGAAAAGACATTTCAACAACATCCGCCCCCTTATGACGAGAAACACTAGTTGCTTATGGTAATAACAATAATTAAAAGCACAGACCACATTTGTTATTATTTAGACATCGTCAGTTCATTAAGCAGTCCTTGTCATAGTAGCACTTTATACTGATACAATAACTACGATATTCAAACACTGTTAAAGCCATTAATTAAAACTTCTATAAGAATGACCCAAACCCTGTTGACATCTTATGATTACACTTGTATTGAGCCCTTTGAGGTAAGGTCATGGGTTCAGTATGTATGTATGTATGTATGTATGTATGTATGTATGTATGTATGTATGTATGTATGTATGTATGTATGTATGTTCAGTCCTCAGCCCGAAAGCTGCTTGGATCCTAAACAGCTCCACCATTAACTGTCATAAATGACCTAGGCATCACTGAAGAGGCGGACTAGGGAAATGAGGAGTGAGGTAGTTTCCCGTTGCCTTCCTCGCCAAGCCAGAAGTTGCTATTACATAGCAGTCTGTCAATCCCACCGAAATGCATGCATCAACCAATCGTATGGGCAACATTTTCACACCATTCATAGCAGGGACTGGCTCTATAAGGAATAGCCTTACTAGCATTGCCTCATACCTCAGTCACTTTCATTTTGTCAAAGCCAAGGATGAGATTGAGACAGGTCAATGAAAGCAACAAAATTGTTCTAGCCCGTACCAGAAGACACAGTGCACAGTAAAGACTAGGTCTCACCAGCAAAGGATTTCGTTCCCTCTTTCTGTTTGTAGCAAAGGAATTCGTTCCCTCTTTCTGTTTGTATTGCTGAAGGGTTCTAAGGTTCAACTGTTTTGATGTCCGTTGTTGTTTCAAAATGAAGTGGATGGTTGATGCAGTTAACCAGAGAACTGCGTAGTTGATCGTAGCCGAGATGAATGCATATTTTATGTTGAGGATTCGATATTCAAAGATGGGATTTGGAGTCATCTTAAGTATTTTCCATATTTCGCACTCCTATGCCAAAACCGCGAATGTGACAATGCTCTTCCTATCCATTATTTTCCTTAAGACGGGTCACGCCTCCCAGCCACATGTTGATATACAGTGCATCAAACCAATTTTCGGTGAGTTCATTTTCCTATGCGCATGTGTAAAGGAAACCAAAAATGAGTACCAGGTTAATTCCTGGGGACAAAGGCGGCCGGGTGTAGAGCTAACCACTCTACCCCATCAAGTGCCGAGGTTACGGATAGTGGAAGCCTTTACCTTCCACCCCTCCAAGGGCCTTCATGGCCTGTACGGAGAAGACTTTGTTTTGCTTTGCTTTTTATGTGTAAAGGAAAATGAACCTTAAATACATCATACTCTAGGAGAAGGTACATGGGTTCGTACCCCACTGTCGGCAGCCCTGATGATGGTTTTCCGTGGTTTCCTGTTTTCTCACCAGGCAAATGCTGGGTCTGTACCTTAATTAAGGCCACGGCCGCTTCCTTCCCATTCCTAGGCCTTTCCTATCCCATCGTCACCATTAGACCTATCTGTGTCGGTGCGATGTAAAGCAGAAAAAATATATGTCATGCAAACATATATTCCTACAGTACGGTATAGTAAGTTAGGAAGTGGGAACGGCCACAATTTACTAATTATGAGTGTTATAGACACTGATTAATCCAACTGTGGTATTTCTAAAACTATTGTTGGTGCCTATGTGAGTAACTATAGTAGTTTGTCATTTTTCGACGTCTTTCTATTTTTAGCATTTTTCTCGTCAGTCCTTGCCTGAATGGTCAGCGTACTGACTGGCCTTCGGTCCCGAGGGCCCTGAGTTTTATTCCCGGTCAGGTGGGTGATTTTAACTTCGTTTGGTTAATTCCTGTCGCTTGGGGTCTGAGTGCGTTCGTCTTGGTAATTATCTTCATTTGCATACAACTTGCTGCTCTACAAACCATTACAGAAACATGCAATAGTTAACACATCCTTCCACATGAGGTAGGCGTCAGGAAGATCATACGGCTGAAGAACTGGGCTGACTACACAGAGTGCCGACCCCAGGTAATAAAAATAATCCAGGAAGAAGAATAAAAAGAAGAAGAAGAAATGTCACTTTGTCCTCTCCCACTTGATGACAGCAAATGGTCTCATTATTAATAATATTAATAATAATACAATAAATGACCTGCTCTAGAAATATTTGCAATACTTCACGTAGGCCTATTGTTCGGAACGCCGATGTCCGCATTATTTTAATAGAATGCATTATCAAAGCATAGTGCGCCGTTCCCGCGTCCAGGTCGAGTCGCATGATATCCAGGCTAGCTCAAATATAATCATATTTCTCGCTATTCGAATTTTATGGGATATGGGTTCCGCATTAGAGGAAATGTCACCGATTTATGCTAGTGGAAATACCTAACTTACGCAGTGGACGTCTCCTACCCGCATTTCTAGTTAGTTTCCACCTTCGGCTTACGAAATTATCAAGTGGTTATCACTTACATCTAGGCATCTATTCTAGAAGTCATTAAAAGAATGCCTAAGTTTTACTATGCATTATTTATTGAAAATCAAGAAAGGTCTGACGCAAAAAATTGTCATGAATTTCTCTCTGAAACGGTAAGTACGAAGCATTGAGATATCTTGAAATTATCTTGAAATGTTAAGTAGGAAATATTAAATTGAAAACAAAATCTCAAATTGGAATAATTAAAATGAAAACATTACATTAAAAGACATTAATTGAAAAACATTGGATTGAAAACTGTCTGATTGAAAAGAAACCTTAGATTGAAGAAGACATTAGATGCATCTAATCGAATGAATGAAAATTATATCGAATCACAATATATACACTGTCGTAGATTGAGAGGCTTTAAATGATGGACGCAGCTTCCATACTTGGATACAAATAAATTAAATTAGGATCACAACTTCATTATATAAATTCTTGTGAAATTATTCCTAAAATCCTACTTGCTTTATCTAATATTTATTAATTCCTTGCAATAAAGTAACTTTGCTTCATTCGAACTATTTGTGCTTAAATACACAACCAGACTGACATGAGAAAATGTCTCCAGAAATATTTAAAACAGTTAATATGTATCACATTTTTCAAACACGTTCTCAAATGTCTTGGTATATCTTCTTATAGAGACAAAGAAAACCCCTTTAATTCATTATATTCTTTAAAATATTATGATCAAACATCATATCTAGAAATTACGCAAATTGTTCTCTTATTTGAGAACATTAATTAATTCTAGTGCATATCTTTGTCATAAAATTGTGCTATCAAGTGTATCTGACCATCACTCAATCTAATCATACCGTAATTGGGTGGTCTAGCTTGTGAGAAGACTCTACTTACTACCAACAACCCTTAGTTGTGAAGATAAGTCACCAGTGATATCGGATAATGCATTGGAATAAACTTCAAAGCTTCCCTAATATGTGAGAAAATTCTTACGATCAGAAGAAACACATGGATGTAGGTTAATTTCATATCATCTTCCTCATCAGACACTATTTGATGATCTACAATTAAAATATCAACATACGGACGTCACTAAGATCGTATCCTACACAACATATGGCTTATTCAAGGATCAACGGTCGATTGAAGACAAATTATATTCAGTCATCATCTCAAAATTCATAACTTGAAATACTATCCTCATTAAAATAAACTATGGCCTCACTTACGGTGAGCAATAATCATCACCAACATTAATCATCACAACCTCATAACATTATTCACATATAAAACCATCACTTCACATTATTCATCTCATATAACACTTCACATCATAGTAAACGCATTAATTCATTCCAACTCGACGTATATCTGTCATCATTGACCGTTTACCTGACTACTCCGTTATAGTTTCAATCTTTTAATAATTCCGTAAAATATTACCATATCCTTCTATTTAGCAAGCATATCCTACATACGATCTCATTTCCACTATTATTTGATGTCATAAGTTCTCACATAAGCCTAGTGTTTATCGCAACGTCGTATAAAATTCACCAAGAGATAAAATTTAACCTCCTTTCATATTACATTGATAGCATTACGAATGGGTTATCTCACTATCACTAGTTGACTACATCCTATACATGGATTTGACGTTTAGGTCCGATAAATACCTATCGACCTTTAACCTAACTATGGTATTCGTCTTCCCATATGTTACCATCTCACTGACATTAGTTAGAATAGCACTTTGAAAAATAAATAAATTTCCATTTATAGCACTGACTTAAAGAAACTTATCTTTGCTCTGATTCCCCCGTTGTTATCTCATGTCAATAGACGTCAATAGACGCGCACGGACTTACTGTTTGCAACTGTTTACTGTATATGATTCCTTTAATTTCTCTGTTTCATATGTAGACGACACTGAAGTTTATTCCGCTGTGCGACGTTATTGTGGTGCACCTGCCAAGCTTCAGACCTGGTTACGCAAATTCCTGTCCTGGCGTGTCCTTAACAAGGTTAAGGTCAACCGGGACAAAACCCAAGCCACAATTTTCACCCGTGGGTCCCGAGATTCCGTCCCCTCCAAATTCGCCGCAAGGCTATCCCATGGTTTCGTGCGGTGCAGTACCTTGGAATGCGACTTGATCGTGCACTCACGTGGCGCTTGAATATTGAACAGGCTTTACAGTGTGCCAGTGCTCTCCTGTACGCCCTTTCCTGTACAATAAATCGTTATGCAGCAACATTGACTTGTGTTCGCCCCATCCTCCTGTGTGGCTGTGAAGCTTGGTGCTATGTTCCAAAGTCGCCGCTGCGCCGCCTGCAGGGTCTGTCAGAACAAGGTTTTGAGGCGCATGAGCCACTCACCATAGCATACTCCTAACCTGACCATTCTTCAACTCTGTGTTCCCACCATTCGGCAGCAAATAATAGTGGAACTTGTTCGCCGGACGGAATTTCGTATCTCTCGCACTCAGTCTACAGCCGATGGCATTGCCCTCCTCAAAAGGGTCCTGCGCACCAAGCACCCTAACACTCGTTTTAAATATCAAGGCCATTGGCTAATCTACCGGTTACCCTAGCCTTTGATACCGGAATTTTTCATCCCTATCCTTCTTTTGTTTTCCTCCGTTTTGTTCCAAATTGGGTCTGATCCGTCTTTTGTCCACCATTGATCCGTAACGAGGGGATTTTCGGTCCTGACCTTCGTTCTGTAGTGTAGTCCCCTGTGCGCTTCCTCTGGTTGAAAGACATGCCCTGGATACTGATGAGTAGGAGATAATTGTTTGCCCTGGGGCTCCCATCTGTATGTCACCATTAAAAAATTCTCTGTTTCTGTTAGGTTACCTTACAAACTATAGTCGTGTGACGAGAAGTCCGGTGCATGCGGGGTAAGGGGTGCGGAAGGTAAGCATGGCTGCAGCGCATGCGCCAATCTCAAGTATCAGGGCCTGACAATAAACATCGGTTCCGGGTTATGTGAACGAATGTGATCCACGAAACGTCACTCTAATATTTGTCACAAATGGTAGATAATAATCGATTTTACTCAAATAAAGTCTCAAAACGGAGGCAAATTAAAAATAATACGAAATCTTTTATTTGTAGAGAATACATACTTTACTGCCTTACAACTACTATTTCTTCTACGTCGCAGCGCATCCGTAAGTGTTTTGTTTGTCTTCCACTCTCGTGTGTGATGTCTTTCCTCACTGAAGTTCTTTGGTGTCGCTTTATTGGTTTTTATCATTCGATGTAATTTGAAGGGATGTCACTTCATTTGTCACTTCACGGTAGTGCTGCAGGGTGTATTCAGCCCGAAGGCAGATCCAAACCTCTGCAGAGGAGTGCCTGAGCAGAAGTTTACGTGCGGTAGGGTGGCCAGTTCCTGTCCGCTCCTCCATTCCCTTACCCCTCACCAACAGCACGTGGCAACCCATCCAAATCTTGACCACGCCCAATGTTGCTCGACTTCAGATATCTCACGGGATCCGGTGTTTCAACACGGCTACGGCCGTTGGCGTAGTGCTGCAAAGGAAGAAAAAAATATGGCATCATTTCCTGAATTATATCGCGATATGCAGGAATTAATTGGCGAAAAAAAGCTATGGCCCATGTACATTAAAAGAATTCTGTGGACTATTTAGCCAACTGAAATACAGAGATAGATTACCGCTTACAGTGTTTCTTTTGGAAATGGTTGTCCTATGGACTTTTTCATTGAATTTTTGAAATGTTGGATTTTTTTTGCTAATTGTTTTACGTCGCACCGACACAGATAGGTCTTATGGCGACGATGGGACAGGGAAGGGCTAGGAGTGGGAAGGAAGCGGTTGTGGTCTTAATTAAGGTACAGCCCCAGCATTCGCCTGGTGTGAAAATGGGAAACCACGGAAAACCATTTTCAGGGCTGCCGACAGTGGGATTCGAACCTACTATCTCCCGAATACCGGATACTGGCTGCACTTAAGCGACTGCAGCTATCGAGCTCGGTTTGAAAGGTTGTAGACGAAAGTCTAACGTGATAACTCCAAAAAAGAAAAGCAAAATTCATAGGAATCTGGAAATGGTTGGAGAAATGTGTGAAAGAAAGAAAGGATGGATATTTTGAAGAAACGAACATATTACGACATTTCGTTACGGCGAGTTGTGGACTTGTACCCTAACTGATTCATGCTATTTTTCTTTCGGCAATAGCTTTCGGTCTTGTAGCTTCCTAATAACACGGTCATTTGCCTCGTTAAAGAATGCGATAACTTCCTGAATGCTGTTGACCTCCATTTTGCTGATTGAACTGCCCGCGCTAGACATATACACAAAGATAATGAGAATTCACAGACATAGCCCTCCCATTGATCGGTGCCAGCCCTGGACCTCAAGAAAGAAACAAAAGACGGCGCGAGCAGCGGAATGCAACATAATGGAGTCCTGTTTATAGCCCGTAAGTACGTATCTAGAGATTTCTCTAGTAACGACGGTATTTGTTAATTTACCTCCGATTTGAAACTTTATTTGAGTAAAAGCAATTATCTTCCATTTGTGACAAATATTGTAGTGACATTTCGTGGATCACATTCATTCACATAACCATGGTTCCGTCCGCGGTGATTCTTGTGAACTGAGGTGCTGCTGTAAAGTTTCAGATTGGTAGGGCAATTGTGCTTTAGTTACACGTTTACAGTAAATACTGCATAATGAACCGTTTAATAATGAACACGCATCTCTTTCTTAGAGCTCGCACGATTTATCACGACTGATGTTTGTAATGCGTGTAGTATCTGTTACTCGAGTCGTACCTACAAGCTGCCGCGACTTCTCGTGAGATGCAGATAATACAGTAGTAACTGTTTTATTTTTATTAAAACTGTTAAATAAAATATATTTACATGAACATTACAATTCCTTTGTTCTGCTCTTTGGATGAATGGTCGACGTAGTGACCCTCGGTTTTAGAGGGCTCTGAGTTCGATTCCCGATCGGACCGCGGATTTTATCTTCATGCGGTTAATTCTTCTAGGTCGGAGACTGGGTATTAGTACTCGTCTTTTTACATACTTCTTCATCTGGAAACAATATACCACCCTACCAATACCACAGAAACACGCGACAGTAAATACATCTCTACCGGGCGAGTTGGCCGTGCGGTTAGGAGCGCGCAGCTGTGAGCTCGCATCCGGGAGATAGTGGGTTCGAACCCCACTGTCGGCAGCCCTGAAGATGATTTTCCGTGGTTTCCCATTTTCACACCAGGCAAATGCTGGGGCTGTACCTTAATTAAGGCCACGGCCGCTTCCCTCCAATTCCAAGGCCTTTTCCTGTCCCATAGTCTCTATAAGACCTATCTGTGTCGGTGTGACGTAAAGCAACTAGCAAAAAAAAATTCATCTCTCCCCTTAGGACTGGCGTCAGAAAGGACGTCCAGCTATAAAACTGGAAATTATAAAGAATGAACTAAAATTTATGAAAAGAGTTGAGAATAATCTCGCTTTAATACTGAGAGGTAACAAATAATGAAGAATTCAATGAAAAACAACTAGTGGCGTTTGCCAATGTTCATAAACCTATTCTGCTACAAGTACGTGTTATTTGTTGAATAATAATTATTTTCTTCTTACAACTTGCTTTACGTCGCACCGAAAAAAATAGGTCTTATGGCGACGATGGGATAGAAAAGGACTAGGAGTGGGAAGGAAGCGGCCATGGTATTAATTAAGGTACAACCCCCAGCATTTACCTGGTGTAAAAATGGGAAACCACGGAAAACCATCTTCAGGGCTGCCAACAGTGTGGTTCGGACCCACTATCTCCCGAATGCAAGCTCACAGCTGCGTGCCCTTAACTGCTCGGTAAATAGTAAATATGTGTTATTCATTCAGGACTGTGAAGATGAGGAAGTAATGACGTGCTAGGCTCATCCGAAAGGAAACAAATTGTATTTCTCATCAAAATGTCGAGACATTTAGAGTCGAGTCTTTCGTTTCCAGAGAATATCACCCAGCCTACGACAGAAATGGATACCAGGATAATTGCTGCGGGCAATGTTGGCCAGGTAGAGAGTTAACTACTCAATCCCACATAGTAGCGAGGTAACTACTATAGCAGAGAAACCATTTACCTTCCAGTACTCCATGGACCGTCGTGGCCTGAAGGGAGATGGCTTGGCACTGCTTTACTTTGCTTCGGTTTCCTACTCACAAGTTAATTCCTAGGGGTAAAAATAGCAGGAAATAGATTTAACCACTCTATCTCACTAACAATTAGTTCCGAGGTTATGAATAGTACAACCTGTGACAAGAAAGTTCGGTGAATGAAGTCAGAACGGTCGATCCGGCGACACTGGCGACACACAACGCTGCATCTGCGTAGCAGCAGATTTTGACAACCTGCTTCCAACATTGTTCAGTTGAGCATCGTGTGTGTGCCGTGTAAGACCTGTTCGACACAGTGCGTGTTTAGTGCGTTGGTTCTGAACTGCGAACAGGAACATTAACGACCAAAAGATCAATGTACAGTTTTGTTTTAAGCTTGGCAAGACACCGAAAGAAACTCATGCAATACTGGTACTGTGTAGAGATGAGAAGAATGCAAGAACGAGGAACGTGGCCTGCAAGCACGAACTTCCTGTTCTGCCCAGACAGATCGGCTCTTATCTGCTCTTATCTGCTACACGAAAACATTGACTCACACTTCGCAGGTTTGCTGGATTACAATTGACAAGAGCGCAGAGCTGCCAGTAGAAGATAATATAAAGTCGTCTGGGTAGTAGCGCAGTTGCTATGGTAACCACTGCGTCACTGGCTCTGCTGGTGGAAACCCCTTCGCCCCGTGCCTCACCGGTCACGTGCATTCTTCTGATCTCCCAACAATACGTGTTTATGAAGATCAAGCACTGTCCTTGAAGTGTGTGTACGAGTGGTTCGTCCGTTTTCGAGGAGGCAAGGAAACTGTTTCTGACAACCCCCGTAGCGGAAGACCGGCGACCGCCGTCAGTGAACAACCGAGCTCGATAGCTGCAGTCGCTTAAGTGCGGCCAGTATCCAGTAATCGGGAGATAGTGGGTTCGAGATGGTTTTCCGTGGTTTCCCATTTTCACACCAGGCAAATGCCGGGGCTGTACCTTAATTAAGGCCACGGCCGCTTCCTTCCACTTCCTAGACCATTCCTATCCCATCGTCGCCATAAGACATATCTGTGTCGATGCGACGTTAAGCAAAATAGCGTCAGTGAACAAAACATTGAGAAGGTGAGGACATTAACCACGAACGATCGGCGATTAAATGTGCGCATATTAGTGGATGAACTGCAGATTGACCGTGAATCCGTGAGACAAATCGTTACCCAGAAGTTAGGGAAGAGGAGAACGTGTTCTCGTCGTCTTGTGTCACATCACTTCAGTGACGATCAGAAGCAGGCATGTTTAGAGGCTTCACAGGATTTTGTCGAAACGGCGGATGTGACACCAAATTTCTTGTACTGTATTGTCACTGAGGATGAAACCTGGTGTCTCAGGTACGACCCTGAAACGAAACGGCAAAACATGGAATGGCGTTCTCCGGGACCCCATCGTCGGAAGAAAGGTCAGAGTCGAAAAGTCACGCATCAAACTCGCTTTGAAAGAAAAGAGATCTGACGATATTCCTGACATCTAACGAAACGTGACGAGGCTTTTGAACACCATCCCAAAAGGAAACCTTGTTGCAAAGTTTCCAGGACATGTATCGCCGATCTCAGCAGTGCATTGTTATGGGAGGGTACCATTTCGAAAGACAGTAAGGTCACTGCCATGCATTGTTCATCTATGTTGATAGTATAGGACTATTCACCGAACTTTATTGTCACAGGTTGTATATTGGGACCCTTTACCTACTTCTCCTCTAAGGGCCTTCATGGCCTCCACTGAGATGGGATTTTGTTTTTCTCTTTTTTCTTAATTGTACGATCTACTACTGCTGCTGCTACTATTTGATAATTCGTGGGATTTTGTAAGAAATTTCTCATTTGTTGCCTAAACTTAGAAAATACAAATGTTGGATTTTTAGTTCCGAACGCAGAATATTTCACCAAAGGATGTGTGTTACTTTAAGACTGTTTATAAAATGATATTTACCGCTATATTAAGTATGTTCTATTACTACTAGTACTACTACCACCACCACCAACACTATACTTATTTATTATTATTTAGTTTGATGAAAAATAAACTCGTGTCATCGTCCCAAGGTGGTGCAGTGTTTTGCAAGTACATCCTCAATGGAGGTGTACCATTTTAACCACATACCTGCCCTCATACCATTTTAAATCCCTGGCAGTATCGGGAAGCGAACCCGGGCCACCGATGATGGAAGCTAACAGTATTAATAATTAATCTACAGAGCTGGACATTTAGATTGATGATTTCACGGCACGGCTAGTATTAATAGACATGATTTGGGCGGCAAAGTCGCTAAAGATTATCATATCTATTATCATTATTATTATTATTATTATTATTATTATTATTATCATTATTTTTAATCTGTTTATTTATTTATTTATTTATTTATTTATTTATTTATTTATTATTCGCTAATCGGCAAACTAGGGACCACGATAAATGTTATTATACGGTATATTCTCCATTATTCCGCCTGTGTGGTGTAGTGGTTAGTGTGATTAGCTGCCACCCCCCGGAGGTCCGAGTTCGATTCCCGGCTCTGCCACGAAATTCGAAAAGTGGTACGAGGGCTGAAACGGGGTCCACTCAGCCTCGGGAGGTCAATTGAGTAGAGGTGGGTTCGATTCCCACCTCAGCCATCCTCGAAGTGGTTTTCCGTGGTTTCCCACTTCTCCTCCAGGCAAATGCCGGGATGGTACCTAACTTAAGGTCACGGCCGCTTCCTTCTCTCATCCTTGTCTATCCCTTCAAGTCTTATCATCAACCCCGCAAGGCCCCTGTTAAGAATAGCAGATGAGGCCGCCTGGGCGAGGTACTGGTCATCCTCCCCAGTTGTATCCCCACGACTCAGAGTCTGAAGCTCCAGGACACTGCCCTTGAGGCGGTAGAGGTGGGATCCCTCGCTGAGTCCGAGGGAAAAGCCAACCCTGGAGGGTGAGCAGATTAAGAAAGAAAGAAGAAACAATATTCTCCATTATTATTATTATTATTATTATTATTATTATTATTATTATTATTATTATAAGGATTTTTATCGCAGATGTTACTTGGAATTTGGAAAACTAACAAAAAGATTCAATAGACTTTAAGTATAGTTAATTTTAAAACTGTATTTTATTTTATGTACCAGTGTATTTAGTGTGCTTTGTTCATGAGAGCAGCCTCAGCACTCTGGGGAGTCTGCTAAATATAAATAAGTACAATACAGTATTATTTATCATATATTTTTTTATATGTCAATTAGAAAATATAATATGAAATGGTAAAGGGTGGGGGTAGTTTTTAAAACGGGTGACCCCACGCCGAATGGGGTTAAACCTGGTTATCCCGCCTTCCTGTTCGTCACTTCTTTGCAGAATAATATACTACTTGCTACTGGCTAGAGGAGGAACTGACAGGAACTCGCCACTCAACCATAAGGGAACCGTGCTGGCAACATCTAGCTTTGGATAAGAGTTTGACGTCTCTCTTTTTCTCTGTGGGTGGTTGGAAGTCTTCCATTTCTGGCATTCCAGGATTGTGTTCTTTTGTAGTTGATGTTGATTTAAAGCACTTGCCAGTAAAAGGAAAATCGAGGATCATTCGAGTTTGTTTAAGGAGCGGGTAAATAACAGTGTGAATCTGTCTATGAAAAAAGACAACTGAAATAGTCTGTTGTTCATAGACAATGTAACAAGTAACATTGTATATAAGAAAAAATAAGCAATGTGAGTATCAAATTCCTTCCTCCCAATTTTAGCGAAGGAAGATCAATTTCGTGGCCAGGGAATTATGTGAACAGTGGAATCTCGTTATAGCCGTACTTAGTGGCGATCATTGACTCAGCTGTAGTGCCAGGTGAGTAGAGTACAGACCAAGTAGGCACCGTCCAGCGTTAGAAGGTGCTCAAATACGCCAACCTCGTGCAGTAAATAACTACCTCTGTGGGTAGAGTGTCGGCGTCTGGATCCTAAGACAGTGGCTTCAAACCCGGTAGATATGTAGTCGGATTTTTGAAGGGCGGAAAATGTCCATTCGACACTCCATGTCGAACGATGTTGGCATATTGTAAGCCGTAGAGTTAAGTACTGGAAATACTTAAATTGTGTGTGAATTTGTATATAATGATGCTGAATTTAGAATGTTAAACTCGTAATATATTTTGTAATATTTTCTTTCCATGGAATTGCTTATTGTACTCTTGTAGTTGTTCTTGGGTAATGCGGTTTTACCTTTATTTCACACTACTATAAGTGACCATTGCCACCAGGATATTACCCAATTGTATCAGGGATGTAATGAATGAACCATATATAGGCTGTTATTACAATGGGGTCGCCACTCCCAAGGTGATTTATTGAAATGAAATGGCGTATGGCTTTTAGTGCCGGGAGTGTCCAAGGACATGTTCGGCTCGCCAAGTGCAGATCTTTCGACTTGACGACCGTAGGCAACCTGTGCGTCGTCATGAGGATGAAATGATGATGAAGAGAACACATACACCCAGACCCCGTGCCAGAGAAATTAACCCATGATGGTTAAAATTCCCGACCCTGCCGGGAATCGAACCCGGGACCCCTGTGACCAAAGGCCAGTACGCTAACCATTTAGCCATGGAGCCGGAGTGATTTATTAATGACTGATAAATGCTATGAAATGATAATGGAGAGCAGTGGCGGCTCGAGATGATAAAAATAGGTGGGGCACATTCAACATAGTAGGAACAGTAGGAATCAATTAAATCAATTAAACTAATCTTACCTTTTTATTTCTTGTATATCAGCTCGATTCTCCTGTCTTCAATTACTCGATTATTGAAGTCCGGTATGGAATGTACCCTCTTCTTCTCGATCGATAACCTCTCATTCCCCATGGAACTTCGCAAAAATGTCTTTATTCTTTTCAGAATGGAGAAGGACCGTTCAGATTCAACAGTCGTCACTGGTATGATGACAATTATTTTTAAAACAATCACACACTCGGAAAATGATCGTGTCATTCTATTTTCATAGAAAAATTGCAAAAAAAAAAAGCAAAGCACCGGATGCACAGCGAATATCTTCACGACTGTACAACACTTCTAATTCGGTTCGCAATTTCGGACCGTTTATCGCAGGATACAGTTTCAGGGTCGTCTGAAAGTCATGCTCAGGAAATGAATTGAAGTACTGAGGAAAGTTATCTATGAAGAAAAAGCTTAGATGCACACAGATGATCAGTGAACTGAAATCTCCCATTGATGCTACTTATAACATCATCACAAACTTCCACGGCTGCCAACCTATTGGTTAAACTGTTTGCATGATCAACGCATTGTCGTTTTCTCAGTGGCTCTGTTGAAAGGCTTTCTTTCGTTTCGTAGAGTTGGCGACCATTGGCTATCGTATTAACAAAATTTGTGACAAACTCTCTCATCTTCACACTATCAATGTCTCTTTTCTGAATGCAATCAAAGAATATTGCAACATGTGGCATAATCTTGTGATAGAAATTAGGCCAATAGGTGAACTGAGGATCATTCAGAGTTCGAATAAATCCCGTAGCTTCAGTGGAAGATTTCCTGTCACTTGTTTCATGGTCTCAGATATCTTCAAAATATTTTAGCAAATTATCACGATGTTCATAAACAGTCTTTACAGCGCGATGTTGAAAATACCATCGTGTAGGTGGAACACTGCCTAACTTCTTATGAAATGACTCGATCAAATAATCCATTCTTTTCGGAGATCTCGAAAAAAAGTCCCTATACCTTGCACGTCCTGAAAAAAATATTCTGCTGTGCGAGGACGAAGATGTCGCTTTCTGAAGAATAAGATTGTCTTGACGAGCGTAGCAGTGAATATAATTTGCATTGGGATATTTTTCTTTGACGAAACACTGAACCACACCCTTCTGACCGCTCTTAACTATTACTCCATCATATGTGTTACAGACTGATTTTTCAGGGAATTTTCCTACTCCAATTTCACGCAACTGTTCAAAAATTGTCGCTGCTAAACCACCAGCACTTCTATCACTGATCCCAAAATAACCCCAGAACCTTTCAAACAATTTACCTTCGATCTGGTACCTCAAAATTATTGATAAATGTGTTCTGCATGAATTGTCTGTAGTTTCATCAGCCTGGATGGATAAAAAGTCTACATCTCATATTTCTGATACCATATGTTTCCTACAAACAGCCAACATTGCTTCCAAAAGTTCATTTTGAATGACCTTGGATGTTCCCTTAAACACACTTGAATTTTCTAAGTGGTCCTTCAAAACATTGTCAAGAGCAGCGGTGTAATTAATCAGTCCTTTAAAAACACCAAAGTTATCTGAATCCTCTTTCTCGTCATGACCACGCAAGGCCAACTCAAATTCCCCACAAAATTTAATAGCATCAATGATACGTGACAAAATATATCTATTTTTGTCTATAAGCTCGTTGTGCTTTCGGATAGACACCCTACATCCATCATCGAGTTGCAACCTGATGTCAGCCTTCCCCCAATACTGCAAAAATCATTTAGTTATCTAAATGAGTTTTCGACAAACAATGTTTCTTGCTCTTTTCTGGTAAATGTTTTAAGTCTTTCACTCCCGTTTTTGTCCATGTTTCTTCTCCGCCGAATAATATACACGGGAAGTAAAATAGCGGATCACTTATTGGATAACCACACAGCCATTCCCACTTTTCGTACACGTTCTTATCAAAACTGGGATTGTAGGTTCTATTTTTATCTTTGAACACTTGATTTATGCTATGCTCTGGTCTTGGTCGGCCCAGTTCTTTAGCTAATAATCTGTCTTCGTAATTAAGAGATTTTCTTTGTAAGTAGCTCACCTGATTCATTTTAAAAACACTTATGCTCGAACAAGAGTACACTCAGATATATCACATTGATCTTCACACACTTTTCAGGCTTACAATGAACATCGAAACCGATGGACACGATTAATCTAACAGATGTACAAGGTAAGCACAGGTTTGCTACAAACACTACTTTTGCGCGCGTTAATAATACAATTTTTTTTAAAAAAGTGTAGCTGGGTGCTATATAGTAGGCTGTAGGAGAAGTAAGTTCAAAATACGAACTAGCGCTGAAGTGTCACGTCGTAGATATACCGTACTGTGACCGGCTCAATGGAATTTGCCATAACCCCCCCTCACCCGTCACAGCTCTCAGAATGAGGGGATGATGTTCAGGTATAAGAACGAGTCGGTCCCATCCAGGATTAGACCTTTACTATGTTGCCTAGTTTAGTCCAGGGCTGCTAGAACAAGAACAACTATGGTGAATCATAGCCTCTTGAACTCAATGAAGGTGGTCGTGACAACAATCGTGCATAATGTTGTTCTGATTTTTATAATAGTTTTAATCGGTGGAGGGTCACGTGACCATGTGACCTAAAGGCAGAACCGCGCCTGATGGAGAGTGTTGCTGGAATGAAAGATGACGGGGAAAATCGGAGTACCCGGAGAAAAACCTGTCTCGCCAGCACAAATGTCACATGGAGTGACCGGGGTTTGAACCACGATATCCAGCGGTGAGAGGCCGACGCGCTGCCGTCTGAGACAAGGAGGCTCTTCCAATTGCGATGTGTTTGTTAATAATAATAATAACAATAATAATAATAATAATATAAAAGATCTTCCGGGACACAATTGGTGTTTACCCGACAATATTAATCAATACTCGGCCACTTATCACCCAAAAGAGATCCGTTCCTCTGCCATCTGGTGGAATTAAGTGGAACGTCGAAATTGACAAGCAGGCAGCCTAAATGGCGTCAGATCAAAATATCTGCGCGCGGAAATAACTTGGTTCTTATTTCCGGTGTAAGCTGAATAAACCTCTGGGTTATCTGACTTCTCCAGAGGTCTAAATTTCCAGATTTCCTGAGAACAAATCTAACTGTCCTTCTGAGTGAACTTTGGCAAGGTAGATCCCCTTATTTCAATGACTGTATATTTTATCATTCAAAAACCATTTCTACTGCACTTTAGTTACGAACTAGCAATATTTAATCTATCAGTCTATATATTCGTATAGCCGAAGTCCGCTGCTCCCCGCGTGGCAGTCTATTCGGTCCATCGCACCTCGCTCCTGACGAGTACTTAAAAGTACACTGAAATACAGGGTTTCTCTTATAAATCCAGACCGTCCAGCGGCGTTTCTACTCTCCGAGACCTAAGCAGCTGTACGGGAAGCGCGTGCATAGTTCTTGACTTTGCATCAGGAGCCAGTCTGAATCTCAGCTGTTAACACAGTGAGACAGTTATCATTTCCAACACCGTAGTTTCGTATGTAAAAGTTATTTTAAATACGAGTCTACTCAACGGGTACGCGATGCATTTGTTCAGCAATTTCCTGGTGAAGTGCCACCTTCATGAGCGCAGATTCACGTAATTTCAACTAAATTTGAAACTACTAGCTCAGTGCTCAATAAAAAAGCATGCACGCACACTAACAGTTTTAACAGAGGAAAAGCTAGATGACATTGGAGGAAATCTTGAACGGTCACCGAATAAGTCACTCTCAAAATTAACACAACAAGTAGGGGTTTCGGTTTCTTCTGTACACAGAGCTACAAATCTGTTACACACCAAACGGTACAGATTTACACGGGCCCAGCAGCAAGTGTGAGATATTGTGAGTGGTATCTTGAATCATTGAATGATCGTTTATTTGACCCACAGCTTGTGTTCTTTTCGGATGAGTCCTGGTTTCATCTTAATGCTCTTGTGAACAGTTATAACTCTCGCCATTGGTGTGCACAAAATCCTAATGGTGTTTATGAAGTTCCTCATTATGAAGGATGACACTTCCAGGATCTGTTATAATAAGGTAAGATTTCGTATAAGGTTATATACACGCTTAAAGAAGCAGGGCGGCAGCGCGCCGCGTAAGTTGGGCTGAGGCAGCTGCTGTAGCGCAGAGTACAAAAACCATGCGCTCGGTCTGAGTTTATAAGAAAGACCCTGTAGAGTGGCTAGCATGTCTGCTACAGCGCTCTGGGTGGTACCAGGCTGAAATAACGACGTTATAGTTTAAGCGCCTCCATGCAGTTTCGTCCGCTTATAGTGCGTTACTGTTGATAGATTAGATCGATTAAATTAACTGCATAAATTATACCGTCTATGTGTGCTATGTATGCACAAACCGTAGGAAAAACACAAACGATGTACTATGATGTTTAAATAAGGTTTTTAGTATTGAACCCTTGAACTTACCATTCCATCGTTGGTCGTCTGCCTCGGCTGCTTCAATAGAGCAATATCGAACTCTTAGATCTTAGGTCGTAGTGGGTTTATTTCCGTCACTACAATGACCAAACGATGGGGTTCAGAAGAGAGACTAACTACTTTAAATGAGGAGCAAAAATGTGCTTACTAAAATTTTATTAACGTCAAATCACGATAAAATCATTTATTGAAATCAATCCTGAAAATCACTTGATAATTTGTAATGTTATTTTTTCTTCGCAGTCACAACACCTAACAGGAGTGTTATAATCTTATTATTATTATTTAACATTGTTTCAGAAAAAGAAAAAGTATTACAAAACTCGTGGACAGCAAAACTAAAAATGAAAATAAAACCTGAAAATTGGGCACCATTTATCCAAACGATAACTGAGAATTAATCCATACGATCCGTGGACAATCTGACCTTCAAGAAATAGAATTCCAGATTTACATTTAATTAAGGTTATCCACCAGTCTGGTATCCTATCGGATATTGGAACATCCCCCGAACGGGCCCTTAATAGAACCAAATTGACTATCAGTTGCTTTGGATAGATTGCGAAATATTATTAGAAAGCATGGTGTTCATTACAAGTTAACAACAATTGGCACAACCAAAATAAAATTTCACCTTGTCTTGTCATCTCGTGACACCCTTAAGTTACAGAATAATCCCGATGCTGAAACATGCATCATCCAAACAGATGTTCAGAAGTAACCAACAACAACTTGATCCGAAGGGATCTTACGTTACGTCGTCCTGAAGGAACAATGCAGGAAACGTTCATTCATTATGCATTTACAAGAAATGCCAATCACTGAAGTTAAAGAAAAGTGATAAGTCATTTGAAATTATTCTTACCGAACCAACTTGCAGGTCATGCAATTATTGTCGTTAAGTTTATTAAATTACAATTCCACACTACAAAACAAACGACAGAAATCTCTCCATTTTTCTATAGCTACGACTACCATTACAAATCTGTCTACATGCACTTGTCCCATTAAACCAAACTACAAATGATCAGTAGACCAACGCCTCACCTTATATAAATTGGAATAACGAAAATTGAAATAAAATATATTATTAACAGCTGATGAATCGAAACCGCATTCGTAACGTAAATCCTACATAAACCAGCTAAGTGTCAATACACGGCACTATCGCAAGATACCGGATAGCCGAACAAAAAATCTAAAATAAAATACGTAAATAGAAAATGAAAGTTTATCGAACTTGAACGCACATGGCCAGGCAGTTATAATCAAAGTCCATTAGCTAGGTTTCCGTGTGGGACAATCCTCACATTCATGCCACTACTGGTGCCACGCTATTATGGGAGCATCTTCTGGCTATTAAGAATTGTGCCGAAACGTGGCCTGAATAATACCTACTAACACTTTTCGCATTCGTATTCACTACTGCAGACACTAACATCGTTCAAGTCGATTCGCAAGAAACACTAACCTAAGACTTGACTATATAGAAACGACACCCTAATCGTGTCGTCGAGCCTACGTAGTGTCTACACATCCTTAAGTTTATATAATACACGCAGCATCCTAAATCTATCGTTGACCGGGCGAGTTGGCCGTGCGCGTAGAGGCGCGCGGCTGTGAGCTTGCATCCGGGAGATAGTAGGTTCGAATCCCACTATCGACAGCCCTGAAAATGGTTTTCCGTGGTTTCCCATTTTCACACCAGGCAAATGCTGGGGCTGTACCTTAATTAAGGCCACGGCCGCTTCCTTCCAACCCCTAGGCCATAAGACCTTTCTGTGTCGGTGCGACGTAAAGCCCATAGCAAAAAAAAAAAAAATCTATCGTTGAGTGGATGTTGGGATGTCTACTCATCCATATATTCATATAATCCGCGCAACATCCTAAACCTATCGTTGAGCCTATGTTGGGATATTTACACATCCGTATATTCATATAATACGCGCAACATCCTAAACCTATCGTTGAGCCGATGTTGGGATGTCTACACATCATTATCACTGTCACGCGAAATTGAAACTACAAACACAGTCATGGATATTTAAATTTAATCCTTGTTGAAACTCTAACACAATAAAATGAAACTCGCTACAGCTGAACTCGAATCTGGAAATATAACTACGTCCATTTCTTACAATGCCGGGCTGAGTGGCTCAGACGGTTAAGGCGCTGGCCTTCTAACCCCAACTTGGCAGGTTCGATCCTGGCTCAGTCCGGTGGTATTTGAAGGTGCTCAAATACGACAGCCCCGTGTCGGTAGATTTACTGGCACGTAAAAGAACTCCTGCGGGACTAAATTCCGGCACCTCGGCGTCTCCGAAGGCCTTAAAAAGTAGTTAGTGGGACGTAAAACAAATAACATTTTTAAAAATATTATTATTTCTTACAATAACGCGCAAAATTCAAAAATTAAACAACACGTCCGAATAGTGTAATCCGTTTCTTAATACAATCTTACCATATGCAATGAATTTCGCTACATAAAAATAAAGTCAACTCTCATTTAATTTTACGCAATATCGCTAAAACAGTAATCACCACCATCACGAGATTCAGAACATAACTCAAGCGTGAGGTTTCCAAATGGCTTACCATCTCAGCGTTCCAAACATGTATTGCCATGAACTGTCTTGTGAAGTAACTTTCCATCGATCTACTCAAGCCAGACTATCATTCTAATAACATCCAGTTTTCTCTCCCGCAATGTTTCCATTCAACTGATAATTTTGTCTCGTAAACTATACAGAATAGAATTCAATTTATAATAATCAAGTATTGCCTTGACCGGGTGTCAGGGCGTATTTCGTTCATGAAGTCGACTACCACAAGAAAAATGCACTTGGCTGGTGCTACTTAGAATCGTTACTTGGACTTAATTGCCAAAACCTACGGTCTCATAAAATCATAACCATGGAGAAACATCGACTTGAAATTAACATAGGCGTTACAACGCTTTCGCTTGGATTTTGACCATTATTAAATTAGTCTGCTGCTCCGGATTTCTCACGGGACATCATTATCTTATACAGCCTGTCTCAGAAATATTACCTCTTGACATACAGCCTGTCACAAAAATTCTTCTACATCAACAAACAGAGCCTCTCATCCTCGGCTTCTTGTTCATTATACATCACTCATAAAACTCAGGCTTACTCTGCCTTTAACATCTTCCTCACTATTCTCATAATATTTCACTTTCATTACAATCCATTTCTTCCTGTTTGAAACTTTTTCAACTCGTCGCCATAAGACCTATCTGTGTCGGTGCGACGTAAAGCAAATAATAATAATAATAATAATAATAATAATAATAATAATAATAATAATAATAATAATAATAATAATAATAATTGTACCGGTTGGTACACCTCTACGCCGCACTTTTGAATTATCCGCCTTAAAGTACTCCCCTACAGCAGAAACTCGGAACTTTAAAAACTGAATTATCTCAACAGTTTCTCAGAAGATGTCACTGTGTTAATTTCGAACTGCTTTTGTTTACTAATTATCAAGAAGTCTGGACATTCTCTGATAGATGTCTCTACAAAAACTATGACCATGCACCCAGGTGCGAAGGGGTAGAACTTTATTTGAAGAAATTTTGTATTCATAAGTTTGTTCCTTACTAAATTTCGTTCTTTCATTTGTGGGTTGGCAATATAAATCTTTTCTTTCCGCCAGTTTTGAAGTTAGCCAAGCAATAATTTCTGTCATTAATTTTCAGCCAATTGTGTCTTTCTTCTCCAATTTTGATGTGTAAATTTTAGTCAGCCAAATAAACGCCTGTGGGTATGTCTTAATTATTCATGTAAGGTCTCGAATCTTCCACGAGGGTATAAAACTGCTGGTTTTCACGGCTCTTCGCCACTTCAACAACATCTACCTTAGTGTATGGAAGTATAGCAGGGGGCGGGTAGCGCCTCTTCCTTCGGGCAGCAGCTCTTCAACAAAGGTAATGGCCGTTTACATCTTTATTTCTCGCTAGCTCAGCAGTTTAGTCCTCGGGGAAGGTCCGAAACTTTTTCAATGTAACCTACCTGTCTAAAAATGTAACTTAGTACCGGCTTATGTAAAATGTTCTTATTACTTTAACTGTAAATCGGGGACAGAGCTCCCCTTCATTTTTGATTTGAGGTGACTACGTTTTCATAACCGATTTTCTACTCTTAATGTATGAACATTTTCTTATACGAGTCACCTCCCTAGTGTGCGAATAGCCCCTGTTTAATCGGCCTAGTTCCCCATTAGGTTTTAACAAGTATTCACGTAGGAGTGCAAGTACACGCCTACATTCTTTTTGCGTTTAAGGCCATTTAAGTTAACCTGTTAATTTTCTATTTAGGCCCAGTAGGCTGGGTACTAGATACCCCTGTTTCATCATAAGTTGTGCCTTGATTGCAATCATGTGTAAAAGTCTGGTATTGCCTTTAATAGGCTTGAAAAATTGAGAGCGGGTCAGCTCTTTCTTGTGTTTGAAAAGTGCCTCTGGGAGGCTTGAGGTTAAAAGTTGGGAGCAAGTGCTCCTTGAATGAAGGGGTTTTCTGCCCTTTGGTAATTTGTGGTTGTGATGTGACAGCTCAGGAATTATAAAACTTGGAGCTCGAAGCCCAGATTTTGTAATGATCCCCTAAAACTTGTGCTTTCGTTTGTAAAGTTATAATTGTACCTGTGTTTTTAATTGTTATTTCACCTAGTGAAAATTTGTTAAATCTTGTTGTCTATTGAAAATATAACCTTTATTGAAATTTTAATTCATCTTTCGGACTTGTAGTTAGACCCATTCCAGCCCGCACCTTCTTTCACCTCTGCATTCCACGGATAACTCCGTAACAATAATACACTGACTGACAGAGCAAATGCAACACCAAGGAGGAGTGGTTCGAAAGGGATGAAAGTTGGGGAAAAAACAGAGTCGGCACGGAAGAATAATTGATGTTTATTTCAAACCGATATGCAGGTTACACAATGCGCACGGCATCGACTCAGTAGGATGTAGGACCACCGCGAGCGGCGATGCACGCAGAAACACGTCGAGGTACAGAGTCAATAAGAGTGCGGATGGTGTCCTGAGGGATGGTTCTCCATTCTCTGTCAACCATTTGCCACAGTTGGTCGTCCGTACGAGGCTGGGGCAGAGTTTGCAAACGGCGTCCAATGAGACCCCACACGTGTTCGATTGGTGAGAGATCCGGAGAGTACGCTGGCCACGGAAGCATCTGTACACCTCGTAGAGCCTGTTGGGAGATGCGAGCAGTGTGTGGGCGGGCATTATCCTGCTGAAACAGAGCATTGGGTAGCCCCTGAAGGTACGGGAGTGCCACCGGCCGCAGCACATGCTGCACGTAGCGGTGGGCATTTAACGTGCCTTGAATACGCACTAGAGGTGACGTGGAATCATACGCAATAGCGCCCCAAACCATGATGCCGCGTTGTCTAGCGGTAGGGCGCTCCACAGTTACTGCCGGATTTGACCTTTCTCCACGCCGACGCCACACTCGTCTGCGGTGACTATCACTGACAGAACAGAAGCGTGACTCATCGGAGAACACGACGTTCCGCCATTCCCTCATCCAAGTCGCTCTAGCCCGGCACCATGCCAGGCGTGCACGTCTATGCTGTGGAGTCAATGGTAGTCTTCTGAGCGGACGCCGGGAGTGCAGGCCTCCTTCAACCAATCGACGGGAAATTGTTCTGGTCGATATTGGAACAGCCAGGGTGTCTTGCACATGCTGAAGAATGGCGGTTGACGTGGCGTGCGGGGCTGCCACCGCTTGGCGGCGGATGCGCCGATCCTCGCGTGCTGACGTCACTCGGGCTGCGCCTGGAGCCCTTGCACGTGCCACATGTCCCTGTGCCAACCATCTTCGCCACAGGTGCTGCACCGTGGACACATCCCTATGGGTATCGGCTGCGATTTGACGAAGCGACCAACCTGCCCTTCTCAGCCCGATCACCATACCCCTCGTAAAGTCGTCTGTCTGCTGGAAATGCCTCCGTTGACGGCGGCCTGGCATTCTTAGCTATACACGTGTCCTGTGGCACACGACAACACGTTCTACAATGACTGTCGGCTGAGAAATCACGGTACGAAGTGGGCCATTCGCCAACGCCGTGTCCCATTTATCGTTCGCTACGTGCGCAGCACAGCGGCGCATTTCACATCATGAGCATACCTCAGTGACGTCAGTCTACCCTGCAATTGGCATAAAGTTCTGACCACTCCTTCTTGGTGTTGCATTTGCTCTGTCAGTGTAATAATAATAATAAAACTTTTCAAATATACGTAATTCCATGATAAACAACTTTATAAGAATCTCACAATTTACTTCTTTACGTTTTTCTGACCTCAGGAGCAAAATAACGTACCGTGATTTTCTGTATCACAAATATACGGCGTCACAAAATTTAAGCATCCAAAAATAAATATTAAGTTGATCAGACTTCACTGGATTTTGGTATAAATCGCAAATCTCACTTGGCATCACTGCTGAATACATAATTTATCATCTCAAATTTATCCTGATGTAAATTTTAATTTTATTATTATTATTATTATTATTAATTGGATGTATGACTTTATCACGCTCACCGCGACTCTTTTATCGTTATCATTATCGTAACTTTTATCAGCCTGAACATATTTAATGGATTTTTAGTACCAAATTTAAAACTTCGCATATTACATTTTTAAATAAATTTTAAACGCATTTTTTAGAGTTTCGCGCACTGACATGAACCAATAGACACTTCGCCTTACCATCGCAATATACTTAATTTCTACACACGAAACATAATAATTTAATGGGACAAGCATTTACAATTTCCAGCTACAACCTTATATTCAAATTAGACAGACTTGTTAATGGTGCCGCAGATGTAGGATCCTGGCTACATTTCAGCCAGCTCGTCTCAGATTCAGCCACACATGATTGGAGAATATATAATCTTCTTTGTGATATAAAACACACGACTAAATAGTCTTCTGGACGCCCACTGTCTATATGACTTCACGGTTCCACAGAGAAAACTACAAGGGTATACTGCCCGTGAGAATCTCCCTCGCTATCGACTACCGCCAGGTGGCTACTTGATATGGGACCCAAAGCTTATCTGGAGCCGTTTATGTTTCGCTTCACTGACTGCAAAACACACAGTACATGATGAAAAATATCTACACCTTCGCGGTTTTCGTCTGCAGAAGTTCAGGAATTCTATGTCAATTCCAATAAATATTTTAACTCGAACCAATTAAATTAATACATATCACAAGTTATTTTGAGGAGACAGTTAAAGGAAAACCTCGTCTTGGAATTGCGCGGCGCGGGTTCTTCCTTCCGAACTTACAAAGAGAGTGTGTCTACTCTACATCCAGAGGTGGGGTATATTTATAGGTTTTGAGGTGACGCTTCCCTGGTCATGGGGTACTGTGGTGCAGTCCTACAGTTTCAGAACCGCTGGACTGATTTCTTTGAAACTCGCCCCCAAAATTCCACCTAATTTCCAAGTCATGATGGTATTGTTTACATACTTTTCCCATACTTGTAACGGACGTAGTTAATTAATTTCATGCATGCGACTTCGCGCGCTTTTATATGGCGTGGCCTTGACACGCGCTTTTAATCTGCCAGTACAGATGCCAACTTTTCTCCACGCTTAATTACATACATTTCCACCCTGTGGATTTTAGCTTCATTTAATATTTCTTGCAATTCTTAATTATTTATTTCTTGGTTAATGATGTTGCCGAAATCTCTTGCAATGAAGGCTTATTATGTGGAAGTTAATTATATTACTCGAAGTCGGTCGAAGTATTCCGACATTATACGAACGGATGGCTCGCTCGTTCCCACGGCGAGTTCTCATGGTGAATTGTTTCGCTCTCGGAGGGTGAGATGCTTGCAATAAAGAATTTGGTTGCGCTTGTAGTTGTATTCTGTAGTTGCAATTTTCTAGTTGCAATATTTAGCAAGGTAGAATTATGGGTTCAGTACGTATACACAGGTTTTGGTGATAGGAGAATGATGTTGTCTGTGCTTGTAACGCAATCCAGCAGCTGTACAGTCGGCCTACTTTTCTTTCCTTGTAGGAACTGACGAAAGAGTGAAACGCGATAAATGGCATCCTGTCTGACTGAGTGGCTCAGACGGTAGAGCGCTGATTTTCTGAGCCTAAGTTGGCAGATTCCATCCTGATTCAGTCCACTGGAACTTGAAGGTGCTCAAATACGTCAGCCTGTGGTCGGTAGATCTACCAGCCCGTATAGGAACTCATGCGGGGAAAATTTTCGGCACCTGGGCGTGTCCGAAAATCACAAAAAATCGTTGGTAGGACGAAAAAACAAATAACATTATTTACTATTAAATGGTTTCTTTTTTTTTTTGCTAGGGGCTTTACGTCGCACCGACACAGATAGGTCTTATGGCGACGATGGGATAGGAAAGACCTAGGAGTTGGAAGGAAGCGGCCGTGGCCTTAATTAAGGTACAGCCCCAGCATTTGCCTGGTGTGAAAATGGGAAACCACGGAAAACCATCTTCAGGGCCGCCGATAGTGGGATTCGAACCTACTATCTCCCGGATGCAAGCTCACAGCCGCGCGCCTCTACGCGCACGGCCAACTCGCCCGGTAAAATGGTATCCTACAGAGCAAAGATCCCCGGCATTTTGAAAATAAATGCACAGTGAACAACGATGATAGAAGACGTTTGCTGTCCAATGTCACACCTACAGTGGTTTGAATTTCCTAGTCACCTCATCCTAAGCTGACCAGACGTGCTCTTTTACCCGGACATGACCTTTTTAGACTATTGTCCGGGGTGCGGGTGGATTATTTAAAAAAAACGAAATGTCCTTCTCTTTTAGCGAATCTGGTTATTTTGGGATAATCTGATTTACTACGATTTTAGAAGTATTCTTCACTACGGGACGGCATCATCAATATCCTATCGATATATTGAATAATGTGATTATGGATATACAGTACATAAATTTATTCTATGCATGCCTTGTATTGTGATAATAGACGCTATTTACCATTCTGTATATTGCATACTTCTCTCTCAGTAGTAAGCCGTCAGAACACTGCTGTATTAATATGCTAGAGCTGACAACCGGATAAGCCACAGGAGATCATTTGGATTTGAAGGAAGCCTCTTTTAAATGGTTGGCGCTGAAAGTAATGTTGATTATTGTGATGTTGAAAAATGTATTCTGTGTTTGACTTTCAAATTTATGGTGTGAAATCTTTTGATCAGTTCTGAAATTTCAAACAATTCCTGATCGAAAGTAGTAATGATTCTGAATATAACAAGTTATCTTGTAATCAAAACTGGGCAAAGTTGATTGTAGTTCAAAGTTATTAAAACTTGAGAATTCTTTTGTCTATGTCAGGGCTCAATCCAAATGTAGAAAGAGTATTTTCATTGATCTCAGTACAGTAGACTGATAATAGGGACCGGTTCAAAGCAGAATCTGAAAATCCTGTTAATGGTTCAATATAATCTAAAGGAATTTACATAGGGCCTATGTATCTTTATATATGTTAGACACGCCAAAACTCCTAAAGATAATTGAATCTTCAGAATAGCACCAGAAAGGCGTATAAATTAGTTTCATTGCTGAATAATATGTAATATATTATAATATGGAAATGGATAAATGTTTTTATGTATGTGAACATTAGAATATACCGTATATCTAAATTCAGACTTTCAATGGAGGATTTTTGTATCCTATTTTCTCGGCGTTTGTTTTTAAAAATAGTTTTGTTCCCTTTTTTTTATCTAATTGCATCTGGTCACCCTACCCCATCCCCTCTGCCTACGATACGGAGTAATATGAGGACTTTCAGTCCTACTGTACATCACAACTGCTACCGAGCGAGTTGGGAGCGTGGTTCGAGGCATTCGGGATACCGTGAGTTTGAATCCCACGGTCAACAGCCCTGATAGATGGTTTTTCGCGGTTCCTATTTTCACATCAGGCGAATGCCGGGGCTATTGTACCTTAATTAAGGTCACTGCCACTGTCCTATCCTATCGTAGCAATAAGATATGTCTGAGTGTGTGCGGCATTAGGCAAGTAAAAAGAATCGACATTCTTCTTCATCCGCTTTTCCCACATCTGTGGGGTCGCGGGTGCGAACCGTGTCGCACATGTGGATCTGGCCCTGTTTTACGGCCGGATGTCCCTCCTGAGGCAACCCTATATGGAAAAATGTAATCACTGTTCCGTGTTCTTTTTTGTCGGTAGTGTAGTGTGTTGGCTTAATATGAAGAGGAAAGTGTTGGGGCAAACACAAACACCCAGTCGCTGGGTCAGAAGAATTAATCAGACGCGATTAAAATCCCCGACCCGGCCGCGAATCGAACCCGGGACCCTCTGAACCGAAGGCCTCAACGCTGACCATTCAGCCAATGAGAAGAAGAACCGGCATTATCAGTCCAAAAATGAATTATTCAGGTAAGGACGAGACTTAAGATCATTAACACAAGGACTGTCCTCTTTTTAAACAATTAATTTAAATTGTTTATCCTACTTCTTTTTCTTCCTCTTCTTCTTATTATTATCATTGCCGGCCCCGCGGTGTAGGGGTACCGTGCCTGCCCCTCACCCGGAGGCCCCGAGTTCGATTCCCTGTCAGGTCAGGGATTTTTACCTGGATCTGAGGGCTGGTTCGAGGTCAACTCAGGCTACGTGATTACAATTGAGGAGCTATCTGTCTGTGAGGTGACGGCCCTGGTGTAGGAGGCCTAGGAAAACGGCCAAGAGGATTCGTCGTGCTGACCACACGACACCTCATAATCTGCAGGCCTTCGGGCTAAGCAATGGTCGCTTGGTAGGCCATGGCCCTTCAGGGCTGTTGCACGTTGGGTTTTTTAAAATTATTATTACTCTTTCTTTCTTTCTTTCTTTCTTTCTTTCATTCATTCATTCTTAATCAGTTTTCCCTCCAGGGTTGTTTTTTCCTCGGACTCAGCGAGTGATCCTACCTCTACCGCCTCAAGGGCAGTGTCCTGGAGCGTGAGACTTTGGGTCGGAGGAGGGAAGTGGGGAGGAGGATCAGTACATCGCCCACGTGGCCTCACCTGTTATGCTGGACAGGAGCCGTGTGGGTGGATGGGAAGATTGGAAGGGATAGACAAGGAGGATGGAAGAAAGCGGCCGTGGCCTTAGTTAGGTACCATCCCAACATTTGCGTGGAAGAGAAGTGGGAACCACTGAAAACCTCTTCGAGAATGGCTGAGGCGGGAATCGAACCCTCGTCTACTCAGTTGACCTCCCGAGGCTGAGTTGACCCCGTTCCAATCCTCGTACCACTTTTCAAATGTTGTAGCAGAGCTTGGATTCGAACCCAGGCCTCCGGGGGTAAAAGCTAATCACGCTAACCACTACACCACAGAGGCGGATATTATTATTATTATTATTATTATTATTATTATTATTATTATTATTATTATTATTATTATTGTACCAGGGGTACACCTTCCCTGGCTAGTTAAACTGCGCGCCTTCCCTACGGCCATCTGTGACAACTGACTTGAACTTGCAAACTCCCAAGAAATTCCATCTTCTTCTGTTAGATGGTTCTACCATCGATTTATTAGTGCACTCTTATGGACTAAAAACTAACTTAGAGAGTAGGAAATTTCATGTTCCTTATTGGTAAACCTTCTTTTTCTGGATTGCTTTTTGTTAATGTATCAACATTATCAACACTTCAGCTAGTTCCCACTTGATTGTAATCAACCAATCAGATACATGGAAATATGTTCTCTAACCATTTAAAACCGGGGGTGTGTACAGGAATCCAGCCTATCAGCAAAGAGTTCTGGAAGCTTCCCCTTAGGGTACTATAAAAGCAGGGCACTTTAGGGGGCGCAGTGTCTAGACAGTTATACTCCATTGTTGTGTTCACTTACTCACTGTGATTCAACAGGGAGTGAGCATTTTTGTCTGCGGCTGTCTTCACATTCACTTGTGATACAGCCGTGCTATCAACTTTTCCTGTCTGAGTTCACTGTGTCACGTGCCCGCGACCACCACTGCAGTGACTGGGGGTCCTGGTTCGATTCACGTCACGGGCCGTTGCAGGCTTTGCGCTGGGGAGCGTGCTCCTGGAATTTTTCTTTGCTTCTGTTCTCGGACTTCGCCTGCTTCGTTGCTCTGCTGGTCCCGTACCGTAACAGGTAGTGATAGGAGAGCAAATTAGCGTTACAACTGTCGTAGGCCCCTCTAAATTTGACTGTTGCCTCGGCAGCCAACGTAATTCTTAGTGTAACTTATTGACCGGAGTTCGTGTCTTGTCTGTGGCCCCAGCCACTCTAAAAACTCGCCCTGACACGAACACGACAATAAGTTAACACATTTCTAGTCCACATTAGTGTTTGACGTCCCTATTGATCAACCAAACCTAATTTCGACTGGATTGTTTTGGTACACACTTAGTACCACTGTCCTCCCTCCCCCTTTGTGTCGCCTCCCCTGCCGCGGCAGGGGAACCTCAGAATGGCCACGAGTACCAAGCCATCTAAATTCGTCAACCTGAATGCGCCCGTTAACCCCGCTTTCCAGATCCAGACTCAGCTCTGATACCTCCTCAGGGACTTTCTAATGCCAGTCTCTCTGGAGTTAGCATTAAATCAACGTATGCTACGTACGTCTCTCCTGGGTCCATCTCACCGAAATTTTCCAGGCCTCAGTCTGAGACAGAGAGCTCATAACCTGCTAAGACAGCAACGCAGCCCGCGGATATCGCCCCTGCCTCCTCCAGCAATGGCTTGAATTCTGATGGGTATACCCCCCCCCCCCTCCAAGGCATCAGAGGAAGCGTAAAGGTAAAGATTCCCCCACAACCCCCAACCTGTTCAGATTACCAACAGGTATCAAATATATAATACGCTTCCGAAAGAGGTCGTGACCGGGCAGATTCCCCCGCCCACCCCTCCACCACGCCTTCCAGATCCAGACTCAGCTCTGATACCTCCTCAGGATCGGGATCCAGCTCTCGCTCCCCCTCCCCCTCCCCCATTGTGGATAATGAGGATAGCCAGCCCCAGCGCCGTATTAATATCCCGCCAGTTTATATCCGCGAAATCAAGGATATAAACATACTTACCAAGTTATTCAGAGAGAGAAACCTGGACTATTCAATTAAGACTCTTCATGATGGAATACGGGTTCAAACCCGTACAGTACGGCACTTTGAAGCCCTGAAACAAATTTTAAGAACTCATAACAGTCAATACCACTCCAGGCCCATCGCTCTGAATAAGATGAAGAAAGTTTGTCATCCGCGGGCTGCACCCCACCCAAGACACCGAAGAAATCAAAGATGAACTCACCCAGGCTGCCTTTAACGTCAGCTCCGTGGCTCAGATGACGTCACAGAGGACTAAGAGGAAAATGCCTCTTTTCCTCGTGACGTACACTCAGGCCTATGACAATACTATCTTTGACATCAACTCTCTGCTACGTACAACAGTCAAGATCGAAAGATATCGATCTCCTGAGGGCCCTGTTCAGTGCTTTAGGTGCCAAAGATTCGGCGACACCCCTGGAGGGTGCTTTTGCCTTTCTAGGCGTGTGCTCTGCGGTGCCATGCACTCCATTCAGGACTGCCCCATCAAGGGGGCCCCCAACAATAGGTCCAAGTGCGCAAACTGTGGTGAAGCTCACACGGCTAACTACAGGAAGTGCCAGGCCTATCGTAGGCTGATAGAAAGCCAATCAGCCCGGCTCCCTTCTGCCAAGAAGGGGGCTGCGGGCCCCTCCCCCCGTCCAGACTGAGGCCAAACGTAACGTTTGCCGCTGCAGCCAATCCCAACGCCCCCGTTGAGCCTGAAGACCACCTGATCCCCCCAACCCCCCTTTTCACTGATACTGCTTTTCCCCCGCTGCCAGAAACAGCAAGTCCCTGCCCCCTATCGCAGGTGACCCAGTCCACCCCCACGCCCAACCAGGCCAGTTCTTCCCCCCTCTCTCCGAACTAACCCAGCTCTTCAGGTTCTTCACAGACCCTGCCCTTAGTGGGACTCTAAATTTAATTAAGTCCACCTAACGTCAGCTTATATCTGCTACCACTAAGGAACAGCAAACTGAAATCATTCTAAACGCTGTCTTCGCTTGGCTGCAGAATGACAACTAAGAACCTCCAGTACCGCAAAGAGTTGAGAGTCCTTTACTGGAATTCAGAAGGCATCAGGCAGGATCGTGTGGAGTTCGGGAATGTCCTCTCTGATGAGTGCATTGATATTGCGCTCATTGGCGAGACCTTCTTAAAGCCTGGACACACGTTCTCTGTCCCCAACTATATTACCTACCGCAATGACCGTCAGGATCGTCGACGTGGAGACACAGCTGTCTTTGTAAGGAACACACTTACACACCACCGTGTTCCTACTCCTCCTGACCTCACAGGCATTGAGGCAACTACAGTCCAAATATGCACCAGTAAGGGACCTCTCAACTTAACGGCTGGTTACTTCCCTCCAGGTGCCGTATTCGATCCTGCGGACCTAGACCGCCTTCTAATAAATACCGTCCCCACGATTATGGCCGGCGACTAGAATGCCAAGTCCTCACGCTGGAACAGTCGTTGTACCAACCCGAGGGGGAAAATACTGGAAAGGTACCTGGATAAACGAAAGCTTATTTCCCACGCTCCAGATCGCCCAACCTTCTACTCACACAATTACAACGTGAGACCGGATTGGCTAGCTATTGCTGTCTCTCGTAATATCAATCTTCCACTCCAACTCACCACTCTAGATGTCCTCGACTCTGATCACCGCCCCGCTCTTTTACAGTTAGGTGCTACACCTGACCATTCCCCCATCCCTATCCCCATCCATCTTCGTAACATAAACTGGAAGGCCTTTCGGGAATCTCTTTCCAACTCCCTAAACGGCAACCCCAGCATCCGTTCTAGTGACGACATTGACTCTCTGGTGGCTGAATTCTCAGAAGCCATAGTCAATGCCGCTGAATCTTCCACAGTAGGACCCAAATTTCTGGCATACAGGAGGACCAACCTCCCTACTCAAATCCTTCTTCAAATTAACCTCAAACACAGGACCCGAAGGTTGTGGCATGAAACCAGGGACCCCTATCTCAAGGCTCAATTGAACCGGCAAATAAGGAACTTACGAATCCTTATCAAGAACCACCACGCCGAGGCCTGGTGGTCTAGGCTCACGGAATTGAAAACCTCCGACGGCACACTCCACAGAACAGCACGCAAATTCTTTGAAACCAGGACTGGCATACCCTCCTTACATGGTCAGCGTGGAATGGCTCACACAGATAAGGAGAAAGCTGATACTTTTGAAGATGTTTTTCAACCTAATGATGATCCCAGTAACGACGACTTTATTGAGTTGGTGGAGAGGGAGCTTGACCGGCTCGAAGACGCCGGACTCCCTCCCAATCTTCAACTCTTTAAACCCTCCGAACTGCTCGCCGGCATCAAGAAGCTCAAAATCAGAAAATCCCCTGGCTTGGACGGCGTGTCGGCTGCCATCCTGAGGAACCTTCCTAGGAAGGCGCTTACATGTCTCACCAAGCTATTTAATGCGATCCTGAGACTAGGGCATTTTCCCTCTTCATGGAAGAATGCCAAGGTCATCATGATCCTCAAACCACTAGCCGACCCTGCATTCCCGCAGGACTATCGGCCAATCTCACTACTATCCATTATTTTTAAATTATTCGAATCTCTCCTTCACTCAAGACTCTACCAAATTATAAATGAAAGAAAGCTCATAATCGACGACCAGTTCGGATTTAGGAAGGGCCATTCCACGACCCACCAACTGTTAAGGTTGGTTGAAGAAAGAACCAAAAACTTCAACCATAGGCGTCACACAGGTGTCTGTTTCCTTGACATGGCGCGTGCCTTTGATAGGGTGTGGCATCAGGGACTGATCTACAAGCTTCATCTCCTTGGCTTCCCACACTATATCATTAGGCTGCTCACCAGCTATCTGTAAAACAGGACCTTTCAAGTCGAAGTTAATGGGGTACTTTCTGACCCCCGCCCTCTGGCGGCTGGAGTACCGCAAGGCGGAGTACTCTCTCCTACCCTTTTCAATCTATTTATGATAGATATGCCTAAACCGGCACGCGCGAAAGTCTATCTTTACGCGGACGATACCGCTATCTCCTCTGTCTCGTGGCAGCCAGCTAGAGTACAAACCAATATTCAGGATGCTCTCTCCACTCTCGAACCCTGGTTCGAAAAGTGGAGAATCAAAATTAATATGAAGAAAAGTTCAGCTACTTTCTTTTCCAAAAGAACCAGAAGTGACCCTGACACCCTGAGCTTCTTTGGTAAGGCTATCAGATGGTCAGACACCACCAAGTACCTAGGAGTTACATTGGACAGGGGACTAACCTATCGTCATCACATTAATATTACTGCGGCCATAGCTAGCCAACGTCTTTCCAAATTATTTCCGCTTATGAAAGCCGAAAATGGGCTCACAAGAGTTAACAGACTCCTGCTGTACAAGACTACAATACGTCCGACGCTCGAGTATGCCAGTCCTATCTGGGGATGCGCGGTGAAGTCGCATCTGGCGAGGCTACAGCGCATCCAGAACAGAGCGCTGCGCTTCGTCTCAGATGCACCTTGGTTTACTCGTAATTCAGACCTCCACAGAGACAACAACATAGCCCCTATTACCGAGAGCATCATGAAGCAAGCCAGGAAGCTCTATGCAAAGCTCGGTAATATCAATAACCCCTATTATCAGGGTACTGAGGAACTATGAAACCGAAGGTCTCCGTTACAAGAGGCCTAAGGTCTTAGTCTCTGCCCCCAACCCTGCCGTAAGGCAACCCCCCCCCCCCCCAAACCACAGGTCATATCCTGACCAGTCACTAATGTATATAAGCCGGCCATCAAAACTAAAACAATCCAGCTCGACACCAATTTTTCATGAAATAGCACTCAAAGCCTCAATAGGCTGACGGGCTAAAAATCCTCACGGTGCAGGCCCCGCCTGCACCAATGAGACGGTCCTGCTGCTCTTGTCTCAATTACTCCAGTGCTTGGGAGTGTGACTTGTCCGAAGGGAGGCAGGGGCGAGGCCTGCATGAGGAAGATCAAGCGGCTTAAGATAATGGGAGAATTTACCTAGACATGTGATAGCTCCTGCGGAGAGCTTGAGGGGAAGGTATCAACCTCGTTTCTTTGGATGTAATTTTGTAAACTGGTGGTTTTAAATGTCGAATTTTCGGCAACTCTGAGGACTCTGGTTCTATTCCCTACTGGGAAATATGTCATGTAAGGGACAAATAGTGATGCCCCTCAGTCGTTTCCCATCCAACCTTGCACGGGGTGACTAAAGCTTTCAAGCTCTCAATTTCTTAAATCTTGTCTTGGCATTAACGTTTCTCCGTTAGTCACCCACGTGTAGTATTGGATTGGCCTCTGTATCTTCGGACCGTAAGCCCACTTAAGGTTTTAATAATTTCTAGACGGAGTGCAGGTATTTCGCCTCCTTGCATTTGGTTTATGGCCGGTTTTGTTCAACCATTTTCTTTTTTCCATTAAGGCCAAGTAGTATGGGCAATTATGCCCCCTGTAACTGTTCCTGCGCCTTGGTTGGTTCCCTTCAGGAACAGTGCTTAACGTTATTGTCAGTGTGGAGTATTTGATGAACTCTCTAAAGTGAGGTCACCCGATGGGTTTCCTAATGTAATTTCTGTGTGACAAAGGAAACTGATTGCCTCTGCCAGAGTCCTGCAGAGCGGCCCAGCCTATGAGCTGCTTCGGCAGTAGACTGCAATGGGTTTTGAAAGGCTCGAACATACGAAGCCCGTGACGTCATCGCACGGGGCCGGTCTGAGCAGTGCTATGTCATTCGTACGCAGATAGCCAAGGACTGCGCTGTGGTAGTTCTATGGGCTGACTGCTGCAATGTGTACAGTGTACTGCGTGTCAGCTGAGTGCGTTGCATTACGGTCGAGTGGAGATGATCAAGTTTGCTGTGGTTTTCAGTTTGACTTCTCCGTCTATTCTGTTACCGGAAACGAATATGGACTGTAGTTCCAAAAGAAAAGAAACCGTGGAAAAAATGAAGTAAAAAAAGAAGAAACAAACGAACTAAAAACCGCACAATACAAGACTTCTGAACCGGATCCTAAACTTAAAAGTAGTATTTGGTTGGTATTCAAGCCAGCAATTGACGGTGATGGGAAAGACGTTGATTTTGTGTGCTGTAAGATCTGCGGCGAACTTTATGTACACACTAGCAGTTATCCCCCGGCTTCTCACGTGGATTTCGTAATTTGATAAAAGTAATCGTTCCTCGGTACTGTACTAAGACATTATCTGAAAATCCCTAAAATATAAAACCTCACTGAAGAACAGAATTTCATTTACCCCAAAAACTCTTTGTAAACCACGTTTGTAGTATTGCCTTTTGGGGCTAAGATGACCATGCGACATAGAACTGTACAGGTGAGAACGTCTTCTATCAAGTAAAAAATCTTTATTTTTAAGCGAGGTTCCAAATACATATTTCCACATCTGTAACACATTCAAGTTTTGAGATATAAGTATCCGTATAAAAAGAACTCAATCCCTTTATCAGCCCTTCCTCCACCCCCACCTAAGTGGATTTTCCGTAAACAAAAAAAGACAAGCTTCTTTATTTTTAAGGGACATTCCAAGTACTGTACCAAGTTCCATGTCTGTAACATTTAAAGTTTCTGGCATACACTGTAGACATTCTGGTACTCATTTTAAAAATTCACCTGCTTTTTCAGTTCTTTTCAGTCCGTTAAGTGGTTTTCTGAAAACAAAAAAATACGTGTTTATTGATGAAGGAGCTGCCAAATACCAATTTTCACGACTGTAACATCTTCAGTTTTTGAGATATTTGTATCCTCATGAAAATAATTCAACACCTATTTCAACCCCCCCCCCCAAGTTGATTTTACCGCTCAAAATAGAGTGTTGTTTTAATTTTTAAAGGTGATTTCAAATACCCATTTTCACCTGTGCAAGATATTTAGGCTTTTTAGATTTAAGTATCCTCATACAAATAATTCAACTAATATTTCAGTCCTTTCATCCCCCTTAATTGGATTATCCGAAACCAAAAGAATATGTATTCCTTTCTTTTAAAGGAGACTCTAAATACCAATTTTTACATCTGTAACAACTCCAGTTTTTGAGATATCAGTACCCTAATAAAAATAATTCAACTCCCTTTTCAGTCCCGTTTACCCCCCACGTTCAGTGGATTTTCCCAAAACAAAATAATACCTGTTTTTTTTATTTTTAAAATATTAAAAATATCAATTTTCACTTCTATAACATGTTAAGTGTTTGAGATATATTGTAGATATGTTCAGGGATTATGTGTACACATTTTGGTTGGCAGCTATGCCCAAACGTACACGCATAATCTCGCTGCTCTAGAATACTGGAGCTGACGCTGCCATGGTTACAGCAGTTCATTTCTTTATCCGATTCCGAGAGCAGGGGTAGTGTGGTGCCAATATCTCCATAACGGTTGGTTTTAGGGCCTTAAAACACGGTTTTCGGGCCCGTAGGGCTTACCCAGTTTTGTTTTTTGCGTCAAGGGCTTAAAATGAGCTTTGTCTCGTCCTTGCACGACAAATTCGATATTTCGCCTACATTAGCCTATTATTTTTATATCTCCCCCGCCGCCCCATCTCGAATTGTTTTGAAAATAAAATACAGCCCATGTACCTCAGGCATAATGTATATTTACATTAGTAAAATGATTTTTAGAATCGGTCCAGTAGTTTCTGAGATTACCCTCCAGACAGATCAAATCTCGGAGGTACACTACCCAATTTCCATATTAACGCTGAACAGGGTTACATGGTCCAGCAAAAGGGATAGAATACCTGAGCTGCACAGTAAGTTTTAACTTCTTCATGAAGTTCGAACTAGGGAGTTGTCTTTCTGATTACTTTTCAAGCTACTGTATGTTCCACTGCCAAACAACGCATTTTTTTTGTTTCACGAAACAGTTTACTCAGTCTATGTGTTGTTCCGGGTTATGCATCTGATTCCTCTGCAGCTAACTGGATGCGACAGGACGCATAATCTTCTGCTTTGTGTCATTAATTATGAAACACATGTTAACGCGAAACAACATCTGCAAGTCAATGGAGCTCACTTCAAATCACCTCTGAACAGGCACAATTTTTTCTTCAATCTTTGTTTTTGTTCATAAATTTCGTTGCATGTTGAAATGTTGTTTATTGCTTAACTTCACTCAAAATTATGTCCCAAGGAGAAATGACTACTGACGAAGTTGAAATAATGACTATACGCCACGGAAATTGTCGAAGTCATCAATGGTTTTAAGTCGCATTGTCTGAACAAAATTTTCTTCTTCTTGTACTTTTTCCAATTTATTGACCTCAGCAATTAATGTCGATCTGGCTCAATTTTACAGCTGGATGCCCATCCTGATGCCAATCCTACGTGGAGGGATGGATTTACCATTACGTATTTTTGGTGGTTAGAAGTGTGGTGCGTTGTATGAAGATGAAGAGAGGTGTATTAAGACGGACAAAAATACCCGGTCCCTAAGCCAGAGGTATTAACCATACGCAGTTAAAATTCCCATCCCAGCCTGGAATTGAAACCCGGTGCCCTCTGAACCGAAAGATACAACTCTGATCATTCAGCCAAGGAGCCGGACGTCTGAACATATTATATGCCAGACTTTCTACTTCGAAGTGTTGAACCCATAATTATTCCTTGCTAAAAAATTGCAGCTACAAAATGGAGTGCAATAATATTTTTTTTTTTATTGCAAGCTCATCTCGCGTTCTACATATGGCGTGAAAACTCACAGTGGGGAGCTGCCCATCAATTCGAACGAGGTTAGAACATTTCGGAAGACCTCGGGTAATTAATAATGAAATTCTGGATAATAACCCTCATTGCGAGAGATTTCGGCACTGTCATTAACAAAGAAATAAGTAATTAAGAATTTTTGGAAATATCTGATGAAGCTAAAGTCCACAGGGCGGAAATGTATTTAATTAGGCTCGGAGAATAATTGGCATCCATACTGGCAGAGTAGTGACACGTGTCAAGGACATGCAGTCAAAATGCGCGGCAACACGCGTGCAAGAACTTAAAATTAATTACGCCCTTTAAAGAAACCGGAAAAATCAGCAAACAACACCATCATGACTGGAAAAATAGATGGAATCTCTGGAGTGAGTCTCGAAGAAATCGGTCCAGTGGTCGTCAATTGGAATGATTGCACCACAGTAGATAACGCCAAGCAGAGCGTCCCTAGAAAAGGCTTAAGTACCCCCTTCTCAACCACAAATCAACCGTATTTCATTGATTCTCATTACAATATTTAACTCCACTTTTTAAAAAAGAAATTTAAACACATTTTAAAGTCTCGCGCGCTGACATAAATAATAGTCAATTCGCTTCCACACTAGAATGACGACAAGACATTTCCTCATCATCGCAACATACTTGATTACACACGCCCCATATACAACGCGATGTTATGATTTATTAATTAATTTAAAGGGACAAGCATTTACATCTCCAACTACAAAACATAATATTTAAATTAGACATACCTGTAGTCGTTTGGCATGGCATTATCTCGGCTTCATCTTCTACCAGCCACCTCCAATTTAGCCCTTCATAATTGCAGGACACATTCTTCTCTTAAACATTAAGTTACCTTATAAATACACAGATTCTACACTTGACTTGAAGCAAGACGCATTAAACAATTTTTGTTTGTGCCAAAAACACGTTGACAATAAATTTTATTATATACACTTATAAAACCGTTAAACCGCCCCGCTTCGTGTCTGGAACTCAACTAATGCAGTTCGCGGAATCTTCCCAACTCCTTCCTGTCCAGATGTTTCACAGGTGTGATTGACCGTGAGACACAAAGCTTATCTCCGCCAGACTATCGCCCTCTCTTACCGATTACAAAAAAAAAATAACATTGTCCGCAGTAATTCACAAAAGCTCTCTATGAATCTGCTGTCTCCCTATGAGAAGTTCAGGAATCCTATAATTATTTAACTTACGATTCTCTTCCCCGACCGTGATAGATGTCGTAACTAACTGTTTCAATAGCTAATTTTGTCTTCGTTCACCATTTACCACTTGGTAAAATATTCATCCCTCAAGCCAAATGGCTTCAGAGATTCTATAAGTCTATTTCGCCCACTTTAAGTCTTCTTCTTAATGTTGTCTGACGTAGGTTCACCTTCTCGGAACATAGAATGACGACTGACGCTCCTTCGAACTCCTCTAATGCTACTCTTTAAACTCAGTTTTGACAATGTTAGCACCCGGTATTCGCCTCAAATCTCGTTCACCAAGTGGATTCAACGCCAGGATATTTCTTCTTCTCCTCGTAAACTGGTCCCTGGCAGGCTGTTTGAGTTGAGCGTCTAAGTTTTGGTGAGTTTAGTATGTTTAAAAAGTTCTTCTGCGTTGCGGGCACAGGTTGTCTCACTAAGCCAAGGTCTCATACACATAGAGCGAAGTGAGAATATTTTTCCCTACTAACTGTTCAATAACCAACATATTATTATTATTATTATATTATTATTATTATTATTATTATTATTATTATTATTATTATTATTATTATTATTCTTTCGAATGGGCCACCAGAGGACCACGTGCCAATTTCAATTCCTTCTTCTTTGTTCTTTCCTTTTCTTCCAGTACGCTTTCATCTGTTCACTATGTTTCTTCTTTCTGTCTTCAGACCACTTTGAACCAGTCTTTTTTACTTTCCTACCTTGGAATCCTTCTATTTTCAATACTTTTTCCCGAAAGCCTTCTCTATTATTTATTTCTTCTGTTGTTATATTGTTTTTTTCTAAATCCTTTCTTACTTCATTGACCCAGCTTGTCGTTGATTTCTTACCCCACAAATATCTGAAAATCTTACTGGTTAATCTACTATCTTGCATTCGATATAAATGTCCAAAAAACATAAGTCTCCTTTTCCTCATTACATCTGATATATTTTCTATTTTTTTATATATTTCAGCATTACTTCGTAATTTCCAACCTTCTGCTGTGTTTTGTGGGCCTAATATTTTCCTCATGATTCGCCTTTCTAGTATTTCTAGTTTATCTAAATTATAGTTTAATGCCAGACATTCGCTTGCATATAGGCATTCTTGCTTCACTACTGTGTTGTAATGCCTTATTTTTGCATTTTTGGATAGGCATCTTTTATTGTAGATATCTTTGGTGACACCATAAGCTCTCTCCATTTTATGTACCCTCACCTATACTGCAGATTTTTCTAAACCATTTTCTTGGATTATTTCCCCTAGATATTTGAATTTTTTACCCTCTCTATTTGGCCAATATCTGTTTTCAGAAATTTTGGTGCATCCCAAATATTTGTTAAAAATTATTATTATTATTATTATTATTATTATTATTATTATTATTATTATTATTATTATTATTATTAGGGTTGGTGATATTAGTTTAATTTAGAAGATTATTATTATTATTATTATTATTATTATTATTATTATTATTATTATTATTATTATTATTATTATTATTATTATTATTCTGGACCCCGTAGTAAGATGCAAGACCGCTACTTGGCGGTAATTACATCTGCTGCCATTGTCACTGCTGACAATGTGACCAGCACCATTGTCGCGCGTAGGCAAGTGCGCGGGATTTCTGGCGATACGAATGATATACTTTCCGTGCATTATTGACCTTATTATAGAGGAGAACAATTGCAAGGTCAACATCATTCCTATCGTTTATTTCAAATGTGTTCAAATTTTTATTTATATGCCAGGAGAATCTACGGTAATCTAACTTTAAATTCTCCAAAGGAAAAGATGGCTCTTGGAAACGAACCCAGGAAAGATTAAAATGATCGGTTTATGATCATAATCATGTACATTATATACAGTAAAATCAATTGATCCCAACTCCTTTTTTACCCCACTGCCTTTAAGTTGATTTACCCCCACCCAAAAGAGATTCCAAATATGGATGTTCACCTCTATTACCCAAGGTAAGTAGAGTATATTTCTGTTACCTTCAGTTTTGAGGTATAAGTATCCCCATAAAAAGAATTCACTTTTTTCACTTCCTTTCACACTAACACCCCCCCCCCCCCCCAAAGTGAACTTTCCGGTAAAATACTTGTTTCTTTATTAGCAAAGGATCTTCTAAATACCATTTATCACGACTGCAACATCTTCAGTTTTTGAGATATGTGTCCTCATAAAAGGAATTCAACTCCTTTTCACCCCCGCCTCCCGAGATTATTTCCCTCCAAAATGCGTTTTTCTTTGTTTTTAAACTAGATCCGACTACCAATTTTCACGTCTGTAACAACTTTAGTTTTTATTACATGTAAGTATTAATTCAATTAATCTTTCAATTCTTTCACCCCCCTTAAATGGATTTTCCGAAATCAAAGGAATACGTATTTCTTTACTTTTAAAGCAGATTCCAAATATCAATTTTCACGTCTGCAACATCTTTCGTTTTTGATGTTATACAAATAATTCAACTAAATTTCAATTCTCCCGCCCCCCCCCCCCCCACCTTTAAGTGGATTTCCGAAAACAAAAAATACGTATTTATTTATTTTTAAAGGAGATTCCAAATACCAATTTTCACGTCTGTAATATCTTCAGTTTTTGAGATAACAGTATCCTAATAAACAGTATCCGAAAACAAAAAATACATGTTTCTTTATTTTTAAATAGAGATTAAAAATACCATTTTTTCACTTCTGTAACATGTTAAGTTTTTGAAATATACTGTAGAAAGGCTCATTTTAAAATTTCACCCCTTTTTAGCTCCTCTTAAGTGGAGTTTCCGAAAACAAATCGCCTATGTTTCTTTACTTTTACAGGAGATTCCAAATACCAGTTTTTACGTCTGTAATATTTTACGTTTCTGAGGTATACTGTGGACATAATCTTTCTAAAATTCACCCCATTTGTCACTCCTATTTAATCGCCACGAATTGGATTTTCCAAAAAGACAAGAAATACGTGTTTCTTTACTTTTAAAGGAGATTCCAATTACCAATTTTCAGGTCTGTAATATCTTCATTTTCTGAGATATAAGTATCCTCATTAAAGGCATTCAACCCCCTTTTCACCCTTTCTGACCCCTCCTAGTGGGATTTTCCGAAAATAAAAAATACGTGTTTCTTTATTTCAAAAAAGGAGATTCTAAATACCAATGTTTACATCTGTAAACTTTTAAAGTTTGAGATATAGATACACTCGTTTTAAAAATTCACCCCCCTCTTTTCACTCCGTTAACGACGGAATGTCCAAATATCCTCCCTTAGCGAGCACCTACGTTGTAATATCAATGTATCCTCAAAATTTCATTTCTTTATGTCCAGAAGTTTTGGCTCGGCAATGATGAATCAGTCAGTCAGTCAGTCAGTCAGTCAGTCAGTCAGTCAGGATATGTTCTTTTATATACACTCTCTAACAAAAAACGACGCACCGGGAAGGCGATGTCCGACTGTAAGGAAATTACGTATGCAAAAACATTCGGACCGAACATGCAAATGATTAAAGTTTCGTGTCCAATGAATGAAAAGTGGGAGCTCACACGCATCCGAACTGCGCATGTATCAGGTGTACATAAGGCGCGATTCTGAAGCGCATGCTCAAAGTAGCTGTTGCATTCGACTGCGCTATCTTAACGTCGGCTGTAAGAATGCCACGCCGAAGGATTCGTGCTCAATACGAGCGGATGTCAGAGTTTGAAAGAGGTCGTGCGATCGGATTGAAAGAAGCTGGTTGGTCGAGTCGAGCTGTTGCTGGACATTTGGGTCGAAGTGTTGCGGCGATCAGACGATGCTGGCAAGCGTGGGTCAGCAACTGCAGGCATCAGCGTCAGGACGGCAGTGGTCGACCGAGGGTCACAACAGCACGGGCAGACAGAGCGATTGTCAGAACAGCAATTACAGCACCGGAGTCGTCGTTATCAACGATCCAGCGTGTGACCCGCACACATGTGTCGACTATGACCATCAACAGACGCCTGAGCGAGAGGAATTTGCGCTCGCGCCGCCCGTTACGCCGCTTACCACTCACGCCTGTCCACCGTCAAGCCAGATTACAGTGGTGCCGCGCTCGAGTAACGTGGAACTGCGCTGACTGGGAACGTATAGTCTTTAGTGAAGAGTCCCGTTTCCAACGACCGAGCTGGATAGCTGCAGTCGCTTAAGTGTGGCCAGTATCCAGTATTCGGGAGATAGTGTGTTCGAACCCCACTGTCGGCAGCCCTAAAGATGGTTTTCCTTGGTTTTCCATTTTCACACCAGGCAAATGCTGAGGCTGTACCTTAATTAAGGCCACGGCCGCTTCCTTCCAATTCCTAGCCCTTTCCTGTCCCATCGTCGCCATAAGACCTATCTGTACCGAGCTCGATAGCTGCAGTCGCTTAAGTGCGGCCAGTATCCAGTAATCAGGAGATAGTGGGTTCGAGCCCCACTGTCGGCAGCCCTGAAGATGGTTTTCCGTCGTTTCCCATTTTCACGCCAGGCAAATGCCGGGACTGTACCTTAATCAAGGCCACGGCTGCTTCCTTCCACTTCCTAGGCCTTTCCAATCCCACCGTCGCCATAAGACATATCTGTGTCGGTGCGACGTAAAGCAAATAGCAAAAAAAAAAAAGGCCCTATCTGTATCGGTGCGACGTAAAGCAACTTGCTTGTCGTTTCCAGCGGTGCTCTGACGACAACCGCAGACGTGTTTCGAGACTTCCAGTCCAGCGTGGGGATCCTGCCTTGAATATCGCACGCCACACAGCCCCACAACAGGGGGTGATTGTCTGGGGTGCCATCTCCTTTGATAGCCGGACCCCTCTGGTAGTCATTCCTGGCACACTGACAGCACAGCGGTATGTTGATGACATTCTACGGCCGGTTGTGTTACCGTTCCTTCAGCGACATCCAAGCCTTACTTTCCAACAGGATAATGCCCGGCCGCACACGACATGTCTTGCTCTGAACTGTCTTCAAGCTTGCCCTATCCTTCCTTGGCCAGCTCGGTCGCCGGATCTCTCTCCCATAGAGCACATTTGGGACGTCATGGGAAGTCAATTGCGAACATCCCGGAATGTCACCGACTTAGCCCAACAATGGAGACCATTTTTCACGAAATTCCGGAGGACACCATCCGGGTCAGTCTACGCCACGTCGAGTGACAGCTTGCATCCAGGCCAGGGGTGAACCACCACCTTACTGACGTCCTCACTTTCTAACGCTCTAACTCTACAATAAATCATTCCATCGCTCTGCACGTTTGATCGTTTGTTTTTCTATGTCTGTCTCTCACATCTACCGATTTTATGGCCATCGGACAATTCCTTCCTGGTGCGTCGTTTTTTTGTTATACAGTGTATACAGGTAACACTGATTGTTCTCTCTTCCAAATTAGCCGTAGAGAAATCGAGGAAAGAATTAAACAGTTTAACAAAATTAAGTCGAAAGGGCCTGAAAATATTGCTGGGAAAGTCCTGAAACTGGAAGGTAGAGCTATTTTACGCCACAGGGAAATATTTCTGATTGTATCCATCAACAATAGGCAAATTCCGTATGACTGGAGGAAACAACTGCAGTCCCGATTTGTAGAGGGGGGCTGAGACTGCTAATGGACAACTATATGCATTGTATGTAAACAAATGGAACACCTTACTTCGGAATATCTAAGAACAATGGGAGAAAAATTAATTTGATGGTATTCTGACCCGAAAATTGGTGGAAACAAACATTGATAAAAGGGTGATTCTGAGGAACCGAGAAATTTTGACAGGCCGCACACAAAAAGTAAACGTGGGAAGTGAATACTCTGACGAGGTTTCTAAAACATCGAGGATAGTAGAGAGTAGTGTTATTGGACAACTTCTACTTATGGCGTTTATCAGCAATCTGCCGAACGAAATACGAAGTGACTGCAGATTGTTTGCAGACGATTGCATAATACACAGAAAAATCCAAAACGCTGACGATTATTACAAGACTTTCTAAATGTACTGCATAAGGGGGCACTCGATAACAAAATAAATTCCCGAAAATGCAGTCTCAAGAAAAGGGAAGAAACATTGGCAAGAGGACTTTCAATACTACCGAGCAAGTTGGCCGTGCGGATAGGGTCACGCAGCTGTAAGCTTGCATTCGGGAGATAATGGGTTCCAACCCCACTGTCGGCAGCCCCGAAGATGGTTTTCCGCGGTTTCCCATTTTCACATCAGGCAAAGTATAGGATAGGAAAGGGGCTAGGGGTGGGAAAGAAGCGGCTATGGCCTTATTAAGGTACAGCCCCAGCATTTGCGTGGTGTGAAAATGGGAAACCACGGAAAACAATCTTGAGGGCTGACGACAGTGTGGTTCGAACCCAATATTTCCCGAATGCAAGCTCACAGCTACGCGACCCTATCCGCACGGCGAACTCGCTGGGTGAATTGATAGGTCTATGTGATTGCCTTGTAAATATTGTTGTGTTACATTATTTGTAATGGAATATTTTGTAAAGTTTGGGTAAATTTGTGATTGTATTTTAGTTACGTTACGCTACCTGTAAGGGAGTACAGGCTGCGCACAAAGTTCGTATACCTGTATATTGAATTAAATTAAATTAAACTCAAACTGACATGATATAAAAGTTCGTACCCTCATTATCTATTTATTTCTACTTAACATCTTATATGTTAGGAATCTGAAACATCCGTATGTGTCCCTCCATGGTCTCTGCACACCTGAATACACCGCCATGTTCTGATGCTCATATTAAGCAACATCCTTGGGGTCACTGTCAGGAAAGCTTAGCGCACCACATTTTTCACATCATCAATTCCAACACAGCTGCTTCCTCACCTGCTCCCCAGAGTGCGTTATCGGGTGTTGTTACTCCATGGTGGCCATGGAGGAGGAGCTGGATCTTTGTCCGATCCTCGACCGATCCAGCGATTCCCAAAGACTGCGTTCAGACGTTGTCGAACAGCCACAGCGACGTGAGCCGGCGCCCCATCGTGTTGAAGCCAAACAACGTCTAATATTCCCGCATTTAGCTGCGGGATGAGCCAGTCGTTAATCATCTGGTGGTAACTGTTCTGATTAACAGAACGATCAAAAATATGGGCCAACCAGATGCGTTTGTGTCATTCCGGCCCAGATCATGACGTGAGGTGGGTTTCGCTCGATTTCTTGAAAAAAATGTGGAATTTCTCTTCCCCAAAAAGTAGACATTGCGACTGCGGGTGCTGCGATAAATCGCACATTCGTTAGTGAACATGATTTCTGCCTTCTGAGCCATTGTTTGGAATTGTTGCAGTATCCAACCACAAGCATCAATACGTCTCTCCAAATCATCATCTCATAATTCATTGACACTCAATGGACGCCAACACCTCATTTTCAGATCCACTTTGATGTGCATCCTCATGGTTGATTCCGATATCCCCAACTCTGATGCACGTTTCCGTATGGATTTGACCGGAGATTGTCCGATATATTTTTCCACTTCAGCACAAAGTTCAAGTCTGGTGGATGGTCTTCCACTTCTCGGCGCGTCGCGAACGTTGTCCGTTAGAAAGGCTTTCTTTCCCCACGCTAACAACGTCTTCTTTGTCGGTGCTACTTTCAAAAACCGCGCACCAAAGTCGTCCCTCACATTTGTAATTGATTTTCCACTCATTTTAAGCTCATGAATCCACATAGCGACCAGCAAATGTTCCTCAATCGTATAATCACTTGTATCACCCATTCTTTCAATATCTTGGCACCAACTGCTGTCAACAATCGACGTCGATAACAATGAGAATCTGAGAATAGATATAAATGAAAAGTAGGGGTATACGGACTTTGTGTGCACTCTGTATTTAGAGTTATTTTTCGCTAATTTCGTATTATTTTTATTTGCGATTGCTTTTAATTATTGTGTTACACTACTCGCATGACATTTTTAATTGACAATTTTGTTTCTTGTTTTGATCTACTTCCTTTTTATTCTTCTATTTTCATCGTGGTAATTTTCTGCAATATTTGGTTTTCATGAAAGTATTTGTTGTAGTTGTGTTGTGTGATTTATGATTTAATTTTACTTCGTCGTCATACTACTGTAAGTAAGCATTGCCGCTGGGACATCTTCTAATTGCACTATATTTGTTAATAATAATAATAATAATAATAATAATAATAATAATAATAATAATAATAATAATAATGTCCAACTCGTTGGCTAAATGGTCAGCGTACTGGCCTTCGGTTCAGAGGGTCCCGGGTTCGATTCCCGGTAGGGTCGAGGATGTTAATCGCTTCTGATTAATTCTTATGACTCGGGGGCTGGGTGTTTGTGTCCGTCCCAACACCCTCCTCTTCATATTCACACAACACACTACACTACCAACCACCAGAGAAACACGCAATAGTGATTATATTCCTCCATATAGGGTCGGCGTCAGGAAGGGCATCCGACCATAAAACAGGGCCAAATCCACATGTGCGACGCAGTTCCCACCCGCGAACCTACAGGTGTGGGAAAGGCGGTAGGAAAGGAATAATAATAATAATAATAATAATAATAATAATAATAATAATAATAATAATAATAATATTTTGTTTAGTGCAATTAAGTTTTCTCGTTTTCTATCTGGGACTGAAAACTGTTAGCTCCTTTTGAAATTTTAAGTCCTCACCCCAGAAGCTGGATGGGTATGCAATTCTGATCACTTCTCCGGAAGTGCTTCACGAATACTTTAAGAAATGCACCTGAATTACGAGTATATCGTATGTTAGACATGGACCAATAATAATAATACTAGTTTTACGTCCCAATCAGGGGCTTAGCCAAGGGAGAGGGGGCGTTACTGGGGGGTTAGAACCCCCCAAAGAAATGTTTACAAAATAATATAAACAGAAACTGCAAATAAACAAGTGAAAGTCGACTCAATAGATTGGCTCTTTTGAACACTGTGAAACAACAGATCTCTTGAATTTATTTTCTAAGAAGCCCCAATAGTTGGATTTTAGATTATAGTCTGAACGTACCATTCACTGTAAAACTGTTGACCTTGATCGTATTGTTCTTGTTCTGTATTTTCACGTAAGATTTTGTTGTATACTGGGATCTGAATATCAACATTTCGCTCGTATCAGTGTCATTATAATGACACTCATCGATGCGCGCACAACATACCTTCATTATGTCATAAATCATCAATTTGTAACTATACCCCTCACCCCCACCCCATCGGTCAATCTTGACTACGCTACTGCTCCCACTAGGAACATTTTTACGGTTTTTGGAAACGCCAAGGTGCCGGAATTTTGGCCCGCAGGAGTTCTTTTACGTGCCGGTAAATCTACCGACAAGACGCTGACGTACTGAAGCACCTTTAAGTGCGACAGGACTGATCCGGAATCGAACCCGCCAACTTGAGCTCAGAAGGCCAATGTTTAACCGTCTGAGCTACTCAGCCTGGCGATAAAGTAATAATGGAGACGACGACGGACGATGAGGAGCGTGTGACATTAGGGGGGGGGGGGGGGAGTTAATAATCCGACGATATAGAAAATGAACTCTGGAAATGTCAGGAACAACCTTCATTCATAATTCCACCTGCTGTATTCTCTGTAGAGACCTGCACCTGAACGATTTGAAATGTTTGTTTCCTTCACTTCCGCCAACCGGTATTTTTTTGGCCTTAAGGCATGAACATATTTTGTAAGAGATTTAACAACCTCATCAGTAGAGATGGGAATTATAGACACGAATAGGTTAGAATGCAAACGTATTTGAACAAGGCGCAAGTGAAATCTAGCAACTCTACAATTATGTCGGCGAGTTGCATAAATTTTAGGGTTCTGATAGTTCAGATCGATAATATTTATGCAAATCTCACCGCAGAACCGTCATGCGGGTAACATACACTTGCGCCTTGGTTACATACGTTTGCATTCTAACCTATTTGTGCCTATAATTCCCATCTCTACTCATCAGTCAGGGTTCGTTTCAATTTTCGTGCTAATAGGCTATGTTTTTGGGGCGAGAGACCATCGACACCAGGAGAGTTGTCAGGCTACTGAAATGTCACTGATGTTAGTAGGTATGAAGTTGGGGGTAACGAAGGGGAATTGTTGTCGAGGTCCACCGTCTTTACTTTCAGCTGAGTCATACATGTGTCCTTGTTGCTGGAATATATCCGGTAAATTTCTAGGTGAAATCGAGAATAACACATTTTTAAATAGTACCGCAAACTTCATGACCTCTATTAGGTCGTACAAGACGGCTATTCTTCCTCCAGGGCTACTAAGGGCGGGTTTCATAATGCACACAAAAGTTGCAATGAAGTTCTTCCGTTTTAGTTCGCTGTCACTGGCTAATGTTGTAACCAAGGTTGAAATTTACAAATCACAACTTTTATTTGCTTCACTTTATGATATTTACACAAATAACAGAAATTTATTTTGAAGCAAAAAGGAATATTGAATCTTGAGAAAAGTCTGTCTTTATACAATATGTACAGGTTTACAGTCTTTATACACACTTCTATCTTGAAAAGATAGTCTTTGTGAATTGACACGTTGATAGTCGAGAACTATCTGGCACACTAACATAAATGTCTTTGAGTGTCCTTGTTTGTTGAAGTGCCTGAATTCCTAAAAAGCAAGTTCAATTGATTGAAGAAATTCCACCTAGCGAAACTAAGGGAGCTTGCATAAATTAGGGAATGAAAATGGCTTGTAAAAGAATTACGGTACATAGGCAGCGGAAACAGGTAAGGGAGCGGTGACCAGAGGTGAGACCTCGTACTGCCAGAAATTCAGTCCACCTGGTCGAAGCACATTTTCAAGAGGAGTAGCCTCCGTGCTCGACGTAGGGTGTATTCTGGAGCTGGACACCGGGGCAAGTGGGCAAGTGAGCAGGCAGGGAGCTCCTATTTATAGTACACTCGATGGTCAGGCACGCGCACTGAGGGCTGCGCGTCGAAGCTAGCAGAATGATACACAGGCGCGCGTGCAGCTGGCTGGCGGAGCGAGAAGGGAGCGCCGGACATACAACACCCTCCCCTCCTAAATACGCCGGTACGGCGTGAAACGGCGGCGGCGCTGGCGGCGACTGCGATGCTGGGGCGGAGCTGCTGATGTTTCTGTTGTATTGTCCGGAGCTGGAACTGGGCGGAGTGGCGCTGTCTCGTCCTGAAAGGAACCCATTGTTATTAAATGATCTAAAGCTCGTTCAGCAATAGATTTATCTGGTTTAGCAATAGCATCAATAGCTGGACAGGGGCGGTAGCGCAGACGTATCTGATCTTGATGGCGGCAGATACGTTTCTCCGTAGTCTGTATCTCGTATAGACGATGACCCAAAGATCTGCAGATGACTCCAGGTATCCAGAGTGGGTTGGATTTGAATGTCCTGGTGTAGACCTTGTCGTTGAGGGAGAACTTCGTTGGTGAGGTCTTATGCTGGGCTGGAAGAGGCTGTAACAGAGAAAGTAAAGTTCTGTGAGGTCGTCCATGGAGCTTCTGTGCAGGAGTGATATTATCAGCGCCGGGTAGAGTTCTGTAGTTGTTTAAGAGTTGGAGCAAGGCTTGGTCTTTAGTTAAGCCTGAAGAGACAGCTTTCTTCATACTTCTTTTAAATGTTTGTACGAAGCGTTCAGCTTCACCATTAGACTGAGGGTGAAAAGGTGGTGCTAGGATATGACGAATGCCATTATGTGTACAAAAGTTCTGAAAAGCAGTAGCTGTAAATTGAGGTCCGTTGTCCGAAATGAGTACTTACGGTAAACCTTCTGTAGTAAAGATTTTCTGGAGAGCACGAATGGTAGCTTCGGTTGTAGTAGTCGAATGCATATCCACGACATATGGAAAGTTTGACAGTGAATCGATGACTATTAACCACATGGAATTGAGGAAAGGACCTGCGAAATCGATGTGAACGCGTTCCCATGGAGTAGTAGCAGGAGGCCATGAAGCAAGATCAGAAGACGGGGCGTTCTGATTCGTTTGACATTGCTCACAATGACGTATTAGCTTTTCGATGGCGGCATCAATACCGGGCCAGTAGCAGTGTTGACGGGCGAGTTGCTTTGTTCTGGAGATACCCCAATGGCTTTGGTGTAATAATTCGAGAACTTGTTTCTGTAGGCTAAGTGGGATAACCACTCGGAAGATGGTGCCTGCTTCTAGTAATACAACTCCGGCACGAGTCGTGAGACGATGCTGCATACGATGATAAGGTGCCAGGTGGGCAGGAAGTGTGCTCTGAAGAGGCCAACCGTTGCGGATGTAAGTACGTACAGTAGCAAGTGTACTGTCCTTATCCGTAGCTTTAGCTATGCAGGTAGCATCAATAGGAAAACTGGATACAGTATCTTCAAGTTCTATGTCCAACTGAAGACATTCAGATTCTTGAGAATCGAAGGCAGTATCAGGACCAACGGGTAAGCGGGAGAGGGCATCAGCATTACAATGCTGGGATGTGGCTCGATATACAATCTGATAGGAATAATCAGAAAGGAACATGGACCATCTTTGAAGCTTTCTGAGGGAATTCTCTGGGATCTTATTACCAGGATGGAATAAGTGTACAAGAGGCTTATGATCGGTAATGATCAGGAAATGGTTGCCATAGAGATATTCATTGAAACGGCGAATACCAAAGATGATGGCTAAAGCTTCTTTCTCTATCTGTGAGTATCGACGTTGATGGTCATTAAGTGTTTTCGAAGCGAAGGCGATGGGGCGTTCTTGTCCATGACGATCCTTCTGGGAGAGAACGGCACCGACACCGTAGTCTGAAGCGTCAGTAGCTAGCGTGATGATCTTGTCGGGCTGAAAATGAGTGAGTTGTATAGCTTGAATTAAGGCGTTGTTGAGTGTTTTCCATGCCTGTTGGCATTGCGGAGTCCACTGAAACTTAACACCTTTTTTACGTAGAGCATTTAATGGAGCTGCCACTGTAACGAAGTGTGGAATGAACTTATTATAATAGTTCGCTTTGCCTATGAAGGACTGAAGCTGCTTGAGGTTCTGAGGTGCTGGCATGTTTACTATCGCTGAGACATTCTGTGTACTAGGACGAATTCCATTCTTATCAAGTATATGTCCTAGGTAGTGAACTTGAGGCTGAAAGAAGGTACATTTAGCGAGATTCGCTCGTAGGCCATTGTCTTTCAATTTCTGGAGAAGGAGGCGTAGATTGGTTAGATGTTCCTGATGATCTTTTCCAGTAACAATAATATCATCCAGGTAGTTAGCACAACCGGGAATGGAGGCGGTGAGTTGAGCCAAATAGCGCTGAAAAATAGCCGCTGAGGATGAAACACCGAATGGGAGCCGCTGGAGCTGGAGCAGTCCGAGAGGAGTGTTGAGTGTGAGAAATTTCTTAGATTCTTCGTCTAAAAGTAGCTGGAGATATGCTTCTTTAAGATCAACTCTAGAGAAGAATTGTCCACCAGAGAGACGACGGAATAAGTCTTCTGGACGTGGAATAGGAAAGATATCTGTGTCGAGTTGTGCGTTGACTGTAGATCGAAAATCGCCACAAAGTCGAACATTACCATCAGGTTTCTTGATTACCACGAGTGGAGTAGCCCATTGACTAGAAGTAACTGGTACAACAATTCCAGTTTGTATCCATCTTTCTAATTCTTTTGTGACCTGGTCTTGAAGTGCTAGGGGTACTGGGCGTGCCTTGAGGAAGCGAGGCTTAGCTCCGGATTTCAGCTGTATGTGAGCTGTATAGTCTTTGGCTGTTCCGAGCTGAGAGTCGAAGACTTCAGGAAACTGAGCTAGGAGAGCGGTAACGTCAGAAGTAGGATGCAATGTAGATACGACGTTAATGTTGTCATGTATCTGGAAACCAAATAAGTTAAATAGATCCATGCCCATAATGTTTGATGCAGTGTAGTTGTTAACTACGAGAAGAGGAATGGCCTTCTGAATTCCTTTATAACTAGCCTGAAGCTTGATTTGACCTTTGATGTCAATTTTCTTCTTGTTAAATGTCACGAGCTGGATGTCAGCTGGAGCGCATGAAGGTGAACCTAAGTCGTGGTAGGTAGTCAGGTTAATAATAGAGACAGGTGATCCAGTGTCTAATTGAAAATCGACAGATCGATCAGAGAATGAGAGAGGAATGATGATTTTGTGAGAATCCTTTGTGGGAAGAATAAGATTGATCTGATCAACTTCCATGTCTTGGCGGGGCTGTATATGCTTCCGGCGTGCTGCAGTAGTCTTAGCAGGGCGGAGCGAACTTTGACAGACAGTCTTAATGTGTCCAAGTTTATTACATCGTTCACAAGTAGCTTTGAAAAAACGACAGTCACGACGTTCATGATGCTTGAAACAGCCTCGGCAGGAAGGCAGGAGTTTCGAGGTGCTTTTAGAATTGGGCTTCCGTGTAGCATTACGAGAGGGAACCTGGCGAGAATGCTTGGTGGAGAGCGCCTTATCCGTACGGTTCACTGTAGCAGAGGACTTGCGGGCCTGAGGCGAGACTTGTGCAACTTCGTGTGGAGAAGCTATGGCTGCGGCAGTCTTGGTAGTAAGCTCATAAACCGTAGCAATACGCTGGACGTCTTCTAAAGAAGGGTTACTCTGCTTGACAGCGTCAAAACGTATTTTGTCTTCAGGAGTATGTAAAATTATCATGTCCCGAATGAGAGAATCAGTGTAGGATGAACCACAACCGTCCTTGGAGCAGATGAACTGGCAGGGTTTAGCTAGACCACGCAATTCAGTTATCCATTCAGTATGTGTCTGATGGGGTTGCTTTCTGCTCTGAAAAAATTTATAGCGAGCAGCCACTATGTGAGGAGCTTTGGCATAGTGTTCCGTGAGACGGGCTAAGAGCTGCGTGAAGGGTACCTCAGCTAAGTGTTCTTCCGGACTTAATTTACGTAGTAATTCACACGTAGCATTGCCAACCGAACTAAGAAATAGTGCGCGGCGGCGTTGAACATCTGTGACAGAATGGCAGATGAAATGCTGTTGTAAACGGGCTAAATAAACTGACCATTCTTCCTTAGCCGGATCAAAAGCAGAGAACGGAGGAATAGCTGATGGCTGTGTAGAGACAGAAATAGCTTGAATAGCCTGAATTAATGCGGCCTGTTGTTGTTGCATAAACTGTTGTTGTTGCTGCTGTAAGGCTTGGAAGACCGTAGCGAGTTGTTCCGCAGTAGCCATTGCGAGATGCGTGCAAAAAAGAGTAAGGTAAGCTGTGTGTCAGAACTGGTTGGAGTGTCGTTGTTGTTTAGCACGTCGCCGTAGAGTTGACAACTGGGCCTGCTGAATTGTAGTGTCGTGTTTACCTCGTCGCTATAGAGTTGGCAACTGGGGTCGAAGAATTGTAGGTTGTTGCGTTTTTACCTCGTCGCCATAGAGTTGTGTTGTAACCAAGGTTGAAATTTACAAATCACAACTTTTATTTGCTTCACTTTATGATATTTACACAAATAACAGAAATTTATTTTGAAGCAAAAAGGAATATTGAATCTTGAGAAAAGTCTGTCTTTATACAATATGTACAGGTTTACAGTCTTTATACACACTTCTATCTTGAAAAGATAGTCTTTGTGAATTGACACGTTGATAGTCGAGAACTATCTGGCACACTAACATAAATGTCTTTGAGTGTCCTTGTTTGTTGAAGTGCCTGAATTCCTAAAAAGCAAGTTCAATTGATTGAAGAAATTCCACCTAGCGAAACTAAGGGAGCTTGCATAAATTAGGGAATGAAAATGGCTTGTAAAAGAATTACGGTACATAGGCAGCGGAAACAGGTAAGGGAGCGGTGACCAGAGGTGAGACCTCGTACTGCCAGAAATTCAGTCCACCTGGTCGAAGCACATTTTCAAGAGGAGTAGCCTCCGTGCTCGACGTAGGGTGTATTCTGGAGCTGGACACCGGGGCAAGTGGGCAAGTGAGCAGGCAGGGAGCTCCTATTTATAGTACACTCGATGGTCAGGCACGCGCACTGAGGGCTGCGCGTCGAAGCTAGCAGAATGATACACAGGCGCGCGTGCAGCTGGCTGGCGGAGCGAGAAGGGAGCGCCGGACATACAACAGCTAATACGACCCATTTTAACTTTATTATATAAATATTATGAATCTTATTTGACTGAGATAAGTAAATGCAATAAATAGAAGCCTCAAACTACTACCGACAAGTTCACTTCCAACTTCAAACCACGCCGTTCCTATGACATAAGTTGTTTTACGTCGCACCGACACAGATAGGTCTTATGGCGACGATGGGACAGGAACGAGCTAGGATTGGGAAGGAAGCGGCCGTGGCCTTAATTAAGGTACAGACCCAGCATTTGCCTGGTGTACAAATAGGAAACCACGGAAAACCATCTTCGGGGCTGCCGACAGTGGGGTTCGAACCCACTATCTCCCGAATACTGGATACTGACCGCACTTAAGCGACTGCAGCTATCGAGATCGGTATGACATCTTTTCTTGGATAGTGTACCGGAGGTACACCTTCTCCGTTAGTTTGAACTGCGCGCCTGCTAGGAGGCCATCTCTGCGGGGAATCTGAACTGTGTGTTTTTTAACCTTTAATCCTTAGATGTCTCTACTATCGACTTATGTGCCCCCTCTGGTGGGAGGACGGACAATTAATTTTTAAGGTAATGTTCTATTTTCAAGATTTGTGAACCTAAAGTGTTTTAGAGTGGTTTTTTTTGTGTGTGTGGTAAGGTTACTAGCACTTCTATTTCCTTATTCCTTAAGTTACTAACCAATCAGAAATGTTTGTATATATTTTGGTAGCCAATTAAAATTGGGGTGTGTACAGGCATTCTGGCTAGAGAGTACTGGAACTTTCCCCTCTGGGCGCTTTTGGACCATTCTGTCTTCTTCATCGCTCCAGTCTACAGTGCATACGGTGTAAATGGAGACAGGGGCAGTCTTGCCTGTCATCGGGAGGACCACCAGCTCAACGTAATGGCAGACGTATTTTAAATATGCGATAGCTGCGGAAAGTTAACTCGAGGGGAAGGTTTTAAAAATTCTTCCTTAATATAAATTTCTGGAGTTTAATATCACCTTTTAAATGTCAATTTTGAGGTGAGTCTAAGGCTTTATTCAAATCCCTGCTGGGAAATATGTACCTTAGGGAATAAAGAGTGTTCACCATTTTTAAATTCCTATTTAACGTGGTATGGGGATGACTATGATTTTCTAAACCTCTAAATTCTTCAACCATTTTGGAATTTAATATTTCGCCATCTAGTCACGCTCTGCAGTATAGGTTTAGCCTCTGTAGCTTTGGGCCATAAGCCCATACGCTATAGGATTTTAAGTGTATTTCAAAAGGAGTGCAAGTGTTTCGCCTCCTAGCATTTTGTTCGTGACCGATTCTCTTAAACCTTCTTTTTTTTTTTGTACATTCAGGCCATTTAGGATGGGCACTGTTTAAATTCTAGTTATTCATAGATTAAGTGTGGATCAGACTGTCGAGCAGAAATAACAGTAAACACTGTTTTTAAGTTTATGTAGGGTAAAATTCGGATAAGGAACTTGTGCCTTTGAAAGACTGGACTGTGTAAATATTGGAGCTCAGTCTCCTAGAGTGTAATTGAGTGGAGCAAAAATGCTCTTTGAAATGATTTACCTTTAGAGCTACCATGCTGAGTCATTTGTAAACTACTGTATCGAAAATCTTCTTCATGGTAACTGATTATTGACTTTAAGTTGTTACTCCATTTAACTGTTATTTGTTGTTGTTCATTCAGATTATTTAGCAAATTACTTATCAAAGCTTAAATTCAGAAAAAAAGGAAAGAAATAACATTTCTAATTTTAGTGTTATATAAATTATGCTCTCGTCTTTTCTCTGTCCACTCATTCACCCCGGCACCTTCTTACACCTCTGTAGACCACAATATTTCCGTAACAGATAGTATTTCAGTGGGAAATAAAAAGTTGATTACTCTTCTACAAATTTCACAGTTCACTCGATCTACTTGAGACTGCACGTCACCAACCCACTAGTCTAATTACTCACACACCTAATGTAGTCCCTTGTAACTGGTTTGCGATGACCAGTCAGTGGCGGCTCGTGCTTAGTTATTTTGGCGGTTCTGTTATGTGACGCCCTGTCCATTGTAATAGACAAATCTAAATTCGTATTGCACAGTGGTGGTTCGTGCATGAAGGGCTTTTGGGCGCCGCCCCGTCGGCTTTTCAAAAATATTTAACGTTCAGTGGCGGTGGGCTCTCAGGAGCACAGGAGCACGTGAACACCCAGTTTTATTACATATTTACGCATTCATTCTTTTCTTTCGACCTGATTTCGACAATCGATCGAAAGCATTCGACAATCAACTTATATCGTAGCTCCGTTACACCGACAGTTGTTCGTTTTGACTGACAGTGCAGCGAGCACACTGGATAATGCGCTATTGTGCTGAAGACTATACGCATGCGCAAAGCAGATGACGTCATGGTTTTCTGCACTGATATTCCCATTAGCGAGGAGCACGGTAAGGTACGTGCCTTGTCGTCTAGAGCCACCCTCAACCCAGTGGCAGTATTACAGTTGACCACAAGGGTCCGCCACCTCCCCTTTAGCCACAGCCTCCCAGGAGCTACTATTGCATTACATTACCGGCAGATTTCGCTAGTACCCTAATTCTGAATAGGCATTTTGGTGTCTATTCAGACTCTTTTCCAGAAAGAGAACTGAATGCAGTGGCGCATATGTATCCCTGCCTAAATAAGACAGCTGAAGACTGAACTAGAAGTATTGTATATGAGAAATGGCTTTCAGAAAGATGATGGGGCCATTTTCATGTTGCAGTTTCTGCTTGACAATGAACTAGATAGGGACACATTTCCACAAGTATGCGAATTACTCCGAATTGTTGTCACAACCCCAATTATGACAGCGGAGCCCGAGAGGTGTTTTTCTACTTTGAATACGAATTAAAACGTTTCTGAGGAACACCATGACTGGAGAACGACTGTCAGCGCTGGCTATGCTTGCTATTGAGAAGAGATTTGTCAACATCATCAGTGACTTCAATCGTAAAGTGATTGAGAAATTTGCGCGATTGAAGGACAGAAGGATTGCTTTCCTGTACAAATAATCAGTATTTACGTGAGTTGCTAATCTAAATCCTATCATTTAAATAAGCATGATCTAGTATTGTTGGTTGTACTGCATGCTAAATTGTTTAGAGTAGTGGCTATAATTTTCAAAATGAGAATAATTACCATGTGAAACAGTAGAACCTGACTAACCGAGATAATGTGGAGACTATTGGGGTCAATTCGGAAATAATTATTTTAAAAAAATTACCGGTAAATGCGGTACACATTCCTTCTATGCTTCTCGTCATATCCAGGTGAACTTCGTGCTGTTTAAAAACCAGGAATAGTGCTCGCATCCTTCAGTGTTCGCAGTGCAGTAAAGCTATTATGAATTTTGCTACTGTTCTACACTAAGACAGCCTGCCCGCGGTGTAGGGGTAGCGTGCCTTCCTCTTACCCGGAGGCCCCGGGTTCGATTCCCGGCCAGGCCAGGGATTTTAACCTGGATCTGAGGGCTGGTTCGAGGTCCACTCAGTCTACGTGATTACAATTGAGGAGCTATCTGACGGTGAGATGGCGGTCAAAAAAGCCAAGAATAACGGCCGAGAGGATTCGTCGTGCTAACCACACGACACCTCGTAATCTGCCGACCACCGGGCTGAGCAGCAGTCGCTTGGTAGGCCATGAGGTTTGGTTTGGTTCTACACTAACACCCAGGTGAAATTCGTGCTGTTTGAAAACCAAGAATAGTACTCGCATCCTTCAATAATCTCAGTGTAGTAAAGTTATTGTGAATTTTACTTTTGTTCTACACTAACAAATTAGTCTCGTATAAAATTTATCCTCGGTTACAGGGGTTCTACCAAAGTATTTGTGAAGAAGAAACCGTACAAGGAACTGTTAGTGAAATGATTTATGTACCTATGTTACTTTTTTGCTGATTTGAGACATGAACAAAAATGTTGTGAACCCCCTAAAAATTTTGTCACGAGCCGCCACTGTAAACGTTATTTCACTCTCTAATTGATTACATAAAGAGATGGGCAAATGTAGCGAAGTCGAACTTATGTGGTGTGATATTCAGTTACAAAATGTTATTTTCATTATTTCGGCTCTAAACATTTTGCTTTTCTATTTTCAAGAATATGGCAAATGGTTTCAGACCGTTGCTGCTGTCCAGTAAGGCGCTCGGACAGTGGCAGCAGAGCCCTCAATAGGTCCGCAGACTTGGTGCGGCGTGCGGGAGAACGATATGAGCTTGTCAGGGTAAGGAAGAGTGCTGGCGTGTGTAAACTCTAATAGGGCTTTTGGTTCCAATCTGTAGCTAGCTTCAGGTAGTTTCAGTCTCTTTTTCTAGATGGCGCTGGAGGTCATTCATAACGTGTAAATAGTTATATACACGTTCTGTAGATGGCACGCAAGTAAGCATGAAATGAGCGTTGTTAATAATTAAAGGCAGTTTGTCTCGAAGTGAAGTATTTAAAGTTTTTCAAGTCTAACCTCAATCAGTGGGCACTTCTCACAAATTAATTAGTCATAAGACGTCAAGCATTGTGGAGATAATATTGCTGAATTGCATCGAATTCGACTTTACCCAATCGATTAACCTTGTTCAAACTTATATCGATTTTAATCGATAGTTCCCATGATGCTACAGTATTTGTGTTGTTTGAATTCCAAGTGCTCATGTGCTTGTGATGTAAATTTTAGTTCTTTGTGCTTGGTTATTTGAAATATATCTTCGCCAGTCCTCCTGAAATCCTGTATTTCCTGTTTGAGTACACATCAGGGGCTGAAAGCTGAATGGTTCTATTAATGTAGTTCTATATATTTCCTGTCTCAGTGCATTTAATTCTGTTATTTTTATTTTCATGTGGTACTTGGATATTGATGTGATACCCCATTCTCTTGTGTATGGTGTGCTCTATTGTCTTGTTTTCGAAGGGATTTCTTATTTGTTATAATATCAGCTTTGTGTTAATGTGTCAATCATTCATTTGAAGTTAAAGCTGCTTTGAAGTGTGTGGTTATGTTCTCAGTAACATAGTATGCCATACGAACTAGGGGTATCAGATTATTTACAACGTAGTAAGTACTTGGAAATAAAAATATATGAATTACAATGTATTGGGCATGGAAGTAGTAGAACTGCATTATTATCGCCGTTTGTAGTGGGGGGGGGGGCGAGGGGCAGGGAAAGGACGGGGGAGGAGGAGCCGTAAGCATACCCGGATGTGCGTCACTGCGCCGGATGTTAATTCTCCGCGCTATCTGTTGATAGTAATACTAAGGTATTGCACCAGAATGCACACTGTGGCGCTATCTCGGAAAAGAGACTAAAACTACTAGCGCCAAGTGGCTTGGAACCGAAATTTATCATTGAGTTTCATCTCTATTCTATTCTATCCTCTTTGCTCTGAACGGCTGAGCCCTCAGCAATATTGCCAACCATTTTAAAATGTACCTAGGCCTTTCCTCCCCCACCACCCCCACCCCTACCCCCACCCCCACCCCCACCACGTCTTATATTAATTGTTGTTTGAGATTAATTCCAAAATATTTAACAAAACAATGAATTCCATTATACTGACTATTTAAACAGTTCAGTTCTATAAAGAAGCTAAAATGAAGATTCAAAATGTAACCGTAACATGACGGCGCTATTTGTAGGGTAGCCACATTGTTAAATACGTTGTCATGCTTTGAAATTCGAGCAAGGAGAGAGAAATTCGACCGTGGACTATTTTTTTCATGAATGTTATTATCACTTGTGATTTTGATTCGTGAAACAGTGCATGTTATGTGTTATGTGGCCATTACCTTGACGGAGAACTGCTGCCTGATGAAAGAGGCGCCTACCCGCCTCCTGCTTTACACCCGCACTCTCAGAAATACGACGATGAAATGGCCAAGAGGCGTGAAAAGCCACGGTATTTAAACCCTCAGGGAAGATTAGAGTAGTCGGGATTGCATTAGCTGTTAGCCTGTTTATGTGTGTGCATAAATGCCGTTAATTAATGTAATGTTGTAGTACAAGCAGATTTTTGTTCAGCAGCCATCGGATTATTATTATTATTATTATTATTATTATTATTATTATTATTATTATTATTACGGGGTTACCCGTGGACCAGCAGAGGTGAAAGAAGGTGCGGGCTGGAATGGGTCTAACTACAAGTCCGAAAGATGAATTAAAATTTCAATAAAGGTTATATTTTCGAACATAGCAAGATTTAACAATTAACAATGCCGAAACATTAACAGTCTTTCACTAGGTGCGATTGCAGTAACATATCAGGTACCATGACAAAGTTTTTACAAGGTCAGTACATCCAAAATTTAGTAATCCGGGCTTCCAGCCCCTCGCTTAGCATTTCTTGAGCTCACGCCTCCCAGTTACAAGAAGGTACAAAGATTCAGGGGCAGAAAACCCCAAGTTCATGGAGCCCTTGCTCCCACCAACAACATACCTAGCCTCCAAGAGGCACACCTTGTAAGTACAAAATTTTAAGGAAAGAGCTATCAGGCTCTCAAATTCTCAACATCAAAAATTTACAACACTCTGGCCTTCTATGACCCAATTTTACAATTTGAAACAGGGGTATCTCGTACCCAACCTACAAGGGCCTTTATGAAAAGGAACAGGTTAATAAAATGGCCCAAAATAATAAGATGTCTGGAGGCGAGTACTTGCACTCCTACATAAACACTTGTTAAAACCTAAGGGGCACTAGGCCGATTAAACAGGGGCTATTCCCACACTAGGGAGGTGAATCATATAAGAAAATTTTAATATAAAATCGGTTATGAAAACGTAGTCACCTCCAATCAAAAATGAAGGGGAACTCGAGAGGGTAAAGCATTCTCTATCCCCGATTTACAGTCAAAGACTTTTGAAGTTTTTACATTAGTCAGAAGAAGGTTACATTTAGAAACTAAAGTTACATGTTTAAAGATTCGGACCTTCCCCTCGGGCTAAACTGGCGAAGAAAGCAATAAAGAAAGATGTTATGTGGCCATTACCTTGACGGAGAACTGCTGCCTGATGAAAGAGGCGCCTGCCCGCCTCCTGCTTTACACCCGCACTCTCAGAAATACGACGATGAAATGGCCAAGAGGCGTGAAAAGCCACGGTATTTAAACCCTCAGGGAAGATTCGAGATCTTTCATGAATCATTAAGACACACCCACATAAATTTTATTGGCTGATACAAAAATGAAGAATAAACACAGGATAGGTTAGAAATTAATTACAAAAATTCGGGATTGGCTAAATTCAAAACTGGCGAAAAGGAGGGAAATATTGCCAACCCAGAAATAAATGAACATCACTTAGTTACCAGAAACCTAGAGATACAAAACTTCTTCAGAAAAGTTCTTTCACTTCGCACCAGGTTGCAGGATCCTAGGTTTTAGTAGTGACACCTTGAGACAAAAGTTCAAATTTATTACATTATCAGTTGCATATTTTTATCAGTAGGAGAGCACTCTTAGGCGCAGAATTAGAATGCGTGGGATAGGGGTGTACCTCCCGGTACAATTATTATTATTATTATTATTATTATTATTATTATTATTATTATTATTATTATTATTATTATTATTCATCTAAACGTATCGTGGTGCTGGTCAGTAAAAACTGGACCGATTGCGGAGGAGAAAGAGATGGCGGCACAGCCCTGCCAGAGTAAAATGTCACGAAACGCCACTGGTATTGCATACGACAAGTACCAACTGAGCTAGTGTGCATACGTCCTCCAACCCCGCAGAAACACCTTACTCCATGTTATATCAGCCTTGAAGTTCCCGAAAATGTACAGAAAAAATACAGGTAAACATAAGACCCCGATTTCGAGGGACATCGACGTAAATAATAGACTTGTACAAAAAACAACAGTTACAAAATTACAAAAAAAGAAGCATTTCCGCTTATCGAAAAAATGTTGGTCTAGTATCGACACACTCACATTTACAGAGGTTCCGAGACCTGCATACATCTTTGGGAACCGGCTTTCTTAGAGGAGGGTGAACGTCATCTGATTGTATTAACGTTCCTGTTCTAGTTTTCATTACTACCCAACTCCGAATTCACTACGATTGCGGAGAAACATATTCATGATTGCTTGTAGGATGTTCATTCAATTACTCATGCAATGCATTTTACGGCTAGTCTCATCTTGACAGCTGTATTGCGAAGAGTGAAAGACTATGTTTTAAAACCTGCGTCGAAAGGAGGTAAATTTAAACCCTTGAAATAATTCTCGGCTACAGTGTTATCTAATAACAAGGTGCTAACCCGGAGTGGTAGGTAACATTTCAATACAGATCGTCAAGCGAGATCTTTCCTTTTACATCTAGCAAGACAAGGTCCTCCCAAAGAGAGTGATAGTACAAGATAGGTGATAGTGTGATTTACAACCGCATTTGGGGAGGGAATTTCAACGATTCCAAGAACTGGGACGTCTCGGCCATAGAGTTAGTAAAATATATGTTAAAAATGTATGTTTCAAAAACAGCGATGGCAATCATTTGTCTACTTAGCCCCATAAACTCGCCAAGGCTTTTAAGGCCTAAAAACTCGTTCATTCCCTTCGTACGATAGAGAATGTTTTCGGCCATTGGATAGAATTTTGCCTCAAGTCCTGGTCATTTACACAAAAGGTAGAGAAATAAACGTGCCCTTCATCTTAAAATACATTGTTTGAAGACTGGACATGAACAGTAAATAGCTTTTGTGTAATTTAATTGCAGGTGAACACTGTCCTTTTTTATCACGCTTTTCTCCTGTATTTAAGCTATTTGGGCTATCATTCTACTGGACAGTAGCATCACAATTATATTGTAGTATCTGAGAATGTTGACACGTAAGAATTTTAAACCATACCAATATCCACACAGTTCTCTATTTACATTGATGAATACAGTGGAGCTACTGTAGCTTTTTGCCAAACAGTTAAGGTTTCAACATGCTCTGCTCGCTGCAGTGATTCTCTCACAGACGGTGGCGCTGGTGCTACCTCTAGTGTATTATTTACTAACTCTGTGGTCTCAGCGACACGATCCTCGAATACACGCTAATAGGCCAGTCGTGCTGCAACGCGTGCAGGTCATATATAACCTTATAGGCGACTCTTAGCCACCTATCGAAAAAGTGCGTATTTGATTATTGTGTGCATGAAGGAGCTATACCAAATGAACGGAGAGTTGCTATAGTAGCCCCTGCGTGTAAAGGATATGCATTGCATGTAAGCTTTGGGAAATGATTCTTTCTGATTATATTAGACAGCTCTTAACAGGGTTGCTATATCACCAAGTAGTATAATTGGATGGTTCTGGCGCCACCTCCACCTCAGGCTCCCAGAGGCCACCTCCACCTCCACCTCAGCCAGAGGCCTCCCAGATGCCTCCTCCACCTCAGCCAGAGGCCTCTTCCAGTGCTGCCAACTTAACCTAACTAGCGCGAAATTTGAATTTGTAAACAAAGCCACGTGCTTTTTGACAGACAACAACGCACCGCTAACCTCAGTACTGCCATCTTGACGGGCCTAAACCTCAGTAGTACCAACTTAACCTAACTAGCGCGAGGTAAACAAAGCCACGTGCTTTTTGACAGCCACGTGCTTTTTTGACAGCTGTCATCCGCCATCTTTAAACCACAGAGCACTGTGCTGCCCTCTTTATCGTAGTAGATGTAAAATTCATCACCTGTCATCGGCAGTGCTGCCATCTTGACGAGCCTAAACCTTAGTGCTACCAACTTAACCTCACTAGCGCTTGGTAAACAAAGCCACGTGCTTTTTGACAGCCACATGCTTTTTTGACAGCTGTCATCCGCCATCTTTAAACTACAGAGCACTGTGCTGCCCTCTTGCGTCACCTGTCATCGGCAGTGCTGTCATCTTGGCGGGCCTAAACCTTAGTGCTACCAACTTAACCTAACTAGCGCGTGTTAAACAAAGCCACGTGCTGTTTTGACAGCTGTCATCCGCCATATTTAAACCACAAAGCACTGTGCTGCCCTCTTTAGATGTTAAATCCTTCACCTGTCATCGGCAGTGCTGCCATCTTGACGGGTCTAAACCTTAGTGCTACCAACTTAACCTCACTAGCGCGAGATAAACAAAGCCACGTGTTTTTTGACAGCTGTCATCCGCCATCTTTAATCCAGAGAGCACAGTGCTGCCCTCTTTAGCTACTTACCTTTGAAATGTGGTGGCGGATAATTTGAAAAATGCTTTTTTGACAGCAGCCATCTTTGTGCACCGTGCTGCCCTCTTTTGTGGTGGCAGGCAATTCCACGTGACAGCAGCTATCTTTAATCAAGAGAGCGCCGTGCTGCCCTCTATGTGGTGGCGGCAAATTGAAAAATTCCACGTGCTCTTGTTTGGAAACAAACTCACGTGCTTTTTTTTTGACAGCTGTCATCTGCCATCTTTAATCCATAGAGCACCGTGCTGCACTCTTTAGCTAGATACCTTTGAAATGTGGTGGCGGCAATTTGAAAAATTCTATGTGCTCTTGTTGGGAAACAAAGCCACGTGCTTTTTTGACAGCTGTCATCGGCCATCTTTAATCAATAGAGCACCGTGCTGCGGGCAATTTCGTTAGCTGTCATCCGCCATCTTTAATCCAGAGAGAACAGTGCTGCACTCTATGTGGTGGCGGCAAATTCCACGTGCTTTACAAACCCATGTGCTTTTCTGACAGCTGTCATCCGCCATCTTTAATCCAGAGAGAACAGTGCTGCACTCTATGTGGTGGCGGCAAATTCTACGTGCTTTACAAACCTATGCGCTTTTCTGTCATCCGCCATCTTTAATCTAGAGAGAACAGTGCTGCACTCTATGTGGTGGCGGCAAATTCTACGTGCTCTTATTTGGAAACAAATTCTACTCGCTCTTCAGCTGTCATCCACCATCTTTAATCAAAAGAGCACCGTGCTGCCCTCTTTGTGGTGGCGGATAATTTGAAAAAATTTCAGCAGCCATCTTTAATCCAGAGAGAACAGTGCTGCCCTCTTTAGCTACTTACCTTTGAGGCGGTTAATTTGAAAAATTCTTTTCGACAAGCAGCCATCTTTAATCCAGAGAGAACAGTGCTGCCCTCTTTAGCTACTTACCTTTGAGGCGGTTAATTTGAAAAATTCTAGCTGCCATCTTTAATGAAAAGAGCATCGTGGTGCTATCTTGCGAGTAATATTTTACGTCACAGCTGTCATCCACCATCTTGCATTGCTAACCTTAGTGCTGCCCTCTTTAGCTACTTACCTTTGACGAGCTGTCACCTGCCATCTTGCATCGCAAACCTCAGTGCTGCACTCTATGTGGTGGCGGATAATTTGAAAAAATCTTTTTGACAAGCAGCCATCTTTAATCAACAGAGAGAACAGTGCTGCCATCTTTAGCTACCGCCATCTTACATCGTTTACCTCGCTGCTGCACTCTATGTGGTGGCGGCTAATTCGAACAAGTTTAATCACGCATCAGGCAAGCTAGAGTAAGCACGTGCTGTTGTGATGACATCATCATGCATGTTTAGACTTGTCCGTTTTCTTAAGAGTAAGTCGATGTAAAGGAATGTGGTAGCGGTAAATTCGAACAAGTTTAAACATGCATCGGGAAAGCTAGAGTAAGCACGTGCTGTTGTGATGACGTCATTGTGCATGTTTAGACCTGATCGTTTTTCTTAAGAGTAAGTCGGAGTAAAGCAATGCAATAAGTACAACATTTTTGAATGCGATCAAATATTTATTTACAAATCTACTACAACAGTGTTCGTTTTTTGCTGCTGACAAGGTTGGTGTGCTTCTTAACAACGTATGCTTCTGAAATGCCTCCTGCAACATTCAAATTAAACAAAGCATTTAGAAATATATTATACTAAGTATGTTATGCTTTACAGAGAAGATCATATACTTCTTACCTTGCTGTTATTCCTTTTCGGAATCATCATCATCATCATGAAGTACTAGAGAAAGTTCATTCATACACTGTGTACAGTGTTCAATCCTCGGATTTGGTCCATCCCAATCATCATCACCATTTTCTCCTCGATGCTTGTAATGTCGTTCACAAGTTCTGCATAAAGCTACTTCGATTGACATCTTACTGTGTAGAGGAAGGATGTCCCAAAAATTATGTACGTAAGAGGCAGCGTACGTATATAAAAATCCTGGTGGTAAGTATTGAATAAGATGTTTCGGCATCGACGATCTACGTTTATAGAACATCTTAATAGCCTCACTCACTCGTGAAACATAAATAAGATGTTGCGTATGAGCATGCAAACAGCATGCACATTTACAGTTTTGTTCCATAGCGTACGATGTCGAAGCACACACTAATGAAAATGAAAAAGATCTATTCTTATTTATAGTCTCGTAACAATATTCGTTAGCGGATGGTAAGTAACATCACTCATATGAATAATAAGACAATAGGCTGCTGTGTTAGCAGGAATGTTTTCAGATGTTTCAAATTCTAAACGAATATCAACTGGAGATTCTTTTATAGATTCTTCATGATAAGAGCAGTCTATAACTACAATCGGTGCTTTATTTTTAAATTCTTGAGGTGTAAATAGCGGACGATCTTCTTTCTGATAATACGATGATTGAAATTTACAAAACATGTCATAGAGCATCCCAAACTTATTTTTCTCAAAGTTAATGTCGATGTTTTCGTAGGGATACGTAATTCCATTGAGATATAGTCTAACGTGTCTTAATTTGCAGTGATCAAACAGTGAGCTATCTTTTTCGTGATTGAATTTACGATTAGTTTGAAATCCAAAAATAATGTACAAGGGCTTCTCAGTAAAACGTGATGTTTTAACAGCCCAGCTATGCTTGTTTGTAGGTGGTAACACAGGATATTCATGCAGCTCCCAACTTCTAAAACGTATAGGTAATGGTGTATCATTTTCTACAATCTTGAGCAATCGAAGTTTTTCACGATCAGATAAGGTTACATGTGGGATCCGCCACAGTATACGATGCAGTGTTATTTTCGATTCTACAGGTGTTTCTACTGCTTTAAGAGAATTGTAATCACTTCGATCACGGATTAGAATAAGCTCTTGTTTTGCGTTGATTATAATACGTGTAAAGTCTTCTGCGAATCCAAAAATATGTTTCAGTGATAACATACCCGTAAAAGTTCCATCCTCATTAATCATCCAGTTGTTAGTAGCTTTTGGACACCATCCAGCCATCCGCAAAAGATTACTTTCTTCATCACAGAAAGAAGGGTAGAGTTTCATTGCACTTGTAATACCAACATTCTTCGTTCGATCTATTTCAACATTATTTACTTCATATCGCGCTTCAGAAAAGAGAAAAGCTAGAGCATGGTTGTTTAGTTGTGAAGTGCTTGGTCCACTTCCATCAGACTTTTCTAATCGTCCTTCAATATAGAGGTAGCTTTCGTGTGGTAAGGTGTAAACATCTTGTTGATTAATGATAAAATGAATTTCATCATTGTTATTTAATCCAAACGTAAAAGGTTGATAGGAATGAAGCTCACTTCGTACTACACCTTCACGACTTTCTACTGTATTCGTAATGTCTAGCATTTCTTCCATTCTGTTGTAGTAGTGTATATCCTAAATCTTGGAGTATCTGCTTATGGGTATCTGTTAACTCGATGAGTCTCTGCACACATGTAGTATGTCTTCGGAATGTACACCGTGTTTTATAGATGGTTTTCATACTGGTTTAAGATGTAGTTTGTAAGCTACGTACGCGTGCTGATCTAAATGAATAAGCTGATTATGTTTATTTACAAGTCTAAGAGTAATGTTGCTAATGTGTTTTACAGACACAGGATGATAAAGAACTACTGCTGGTTTCTCACAAATAGTATATCCTCGTTCCTCTGTAACAATAAAGTCGTGCAGGACGTGCGAAGGTTGTAGATTACTATTCAAGTCTGTAATAATATTACAAGTAATGTTCACATTATAATCATCGAAGAGTTTTATAGGTTGATCAGACTCGTAACGTACGTTCGGTAGGAGCTCCCTCGATGAAAATCCAAGCAGTGATCCAATCGAATCAGGTTGTGATTTGAAGTCAATCTTAAATGATGATTCAATAACACATTTATGCGTAATGTTGCTTATAGTGATTGAGAACTTGTAATTATGATTACTAAAACTATCTTCCCCAAACTGATCAATTAACGTACTTTCAATATAGTCGTGAATATCATCTACTGTATAACTACCTGAGGGTAGTGTTAGCACATACTCATCGTAATAGAACTTGTTTAAACCATCACGCACATTATAGATTTTATTGTAGCTTTCAAACGATACTAGTCCAAGACTATGCGGCTGATAACCAAGTTCGATTGGCGGATTAAAATAGATGGTTGTTTCAGGTCCTTCTCCACGTACAGCAAACGTTCTTTCACTGTTCGTCATCACGTAGATACTAATACACTTTCTCTACTGTCTGGGTTTGATATAAGAACATAAGACATAATCGTCCGCACATGCGTGTATTAAAGTTTTGCACACGGTTTTTATTGTAAACAATGTCTGCACTGCTTCCGAAATAACGTATGAGCTCAAACGGAGGAGGTAAATCTCCATAGCTATCAAAATACCATACTTTAGATTTACGTTTTACATAAGCAACGTAATGAGTTCCAGGTCCACGACTGTCGTCCAAGTTAATTACGGCACTTTCACGTTCACGTGGACGTGCTGGTAGTTGATCGCGCATATACACTCCTCGAAAATAATGAATTCCTAGTTGTTTAGCAAACGTAAAAACTTCATCATGCGTTAGAGCTCGATATGGCAGTGCATTCAGTAGACGTTTTTTGGAGAAATGTAGATACCAAGCCCTTTCTTGTATGGCGCTAGCTTCATGTTCACACCTTTGCCTCGTAACGCAATTGCCTCCATCGTCTTGTTATGACGTTCACTCTCTTTCAACTGTTGTTTCGCTTCTTCTACAGCTTTGACAGTTCTCGCTACAGCACTAGCACCACCTAGCAATGACCCTAAAGCTGCTAAGCCAGCAAACAGCGCAGGAAGAAATCCTCCTCGTTTTGGTACAGGAATAATTCGCGCACGTTTACTAAATATTGCTCTGCACTTTGGAGAAATTCTCGCTCTTGCTGCGCGTAACGCCTTAGTAATAGCTACACGAGGATTGTATTCCCCTCGAATAGCTTTTTGCGCAGCCTTTATAACATCTTTCCATCCAACAGTTTTTACTTTCTTCTTCTTCTTCATGTCGTTTGGATATCGTTGTTTCACCATGCTGGACACGACTTTACTAGTCAAGAGCAAATCATAAACTAACCGTTGCCTCTTGTTTCGTTTAATATATATATTACTATTACGTACTTTATGATTCAGTTATCATGAAGATTATAAAGCAGCAAGACACGCTACCTGTTACCGACATTGTACCACATCTCTTACCTAGTTCTAGTACAACTACAAGAAAACGTCATGGAACGTTGTTTCCTTTTACTGTTCGATGTATTATATCAGGTCCGTCGGGATGTGGTAAAACAAATCTTTTACTCACACTTATTACTTCTGTAAATGGTGTACGCTTCGAGAATATTTACGTTTTCGCAAAGTCACTCTATCAGCCGCTATATACTATTCTACAAACTGTAATGCACGATCTAGTTAAAGATGGAATAAGATATTTTAAATTTAATTCACATGAGCAAGTACCATCACCAGACGATGTGCTTCCTAATTCTCTAATGATCTTCGATGATGTCGCAACAGAACAGCAAAACGTTATTCGTGCATTCTTTAGTATGGGTCGACATAAATATGTTGATTGCATCTATTTGTGCCAAACCTATTCTCGTGTGCCCAAGCAGTTGATACGCGACAACGCAAATGTTATTGTGCTTTTTCGGCAAGATGAGCGCAACATGCGACATGTGTATAACGATCATGTTAACACTGATATGACATTCGATGACTTTAAACGTATGTGTGCTAAATGTTGGTCATTACACCGTTACAGCTTTTTAGTTATTGATAAAGAAAGTGATGTACAGCATGGACGATATCGCATGGGTTTCGATCATTTTATATGCATTAACACAGAATTACAGTAACTACTTGATTAAAAACCACCATCATGTTAACATCTAGCAAGGAGATCACAAAACATATCATCCAAGCTCGAAACAATATTCGACGGAAATTTAAAGAGCTTAAACGTATTCAAGCAGACACGGATTTATTTTTAAAAACACAGCTAAGTACACCACTCAAAGAAATTTTTAATTCTACTTCATTACCGCAGCCTACTTCAAGTTTTGCTTCTATGCAAACATCATATCATAAAGAGAAGCATGAAGAAGAAAAGCATGAAGAAGATACGGAAGAGAAGAAGCAGGATGTAGATCAAGAAGAGGAAGATAAGGAAGAAGAAGAAGAAGAAGAAGAACTTAATGATGCATCACCATCTAAGCGTGTTGAGTTTTTAACTACAGATGTTATTGCAGAAACACCTACTACATCGACGCAAAATCTACCATCTTTGTCTGAGGTTATGATTACACCAGAGTATCGCAATCAGTTTAGAACTTTTATTCAAGATACCTATGGATCTCTCTTTGCACCTTATATAGAAAAACTTTTTACAGGACAAACTGACACTACCTATGGTATTCGCTACGAAGATGACTGTTTCCGGATAGGAAATTCAAATGTTAAGATTAATAGCAACAAACTCATTGTAAAAGGTGTTACCTATAAACCTACGAAAGGACTCTTAGAACTTCTTTTCTCACGAATACCTGACAAGGATATAATTTTACAAGATGATCTTAAAAAGTATAAAGCAATACTTTTTGCTACTGATGCAACACGACGTAATTACAAGAGAACAGAAGCTGTAAATGCGAATAAGAGTTACAAGTATCGTGAGTTTATTTCTAAGCTGTTTCCGACTGCACGTAGTCTAGACGTTATCTACAAGCCTTTGTTGCCGTATGTGGATGTAAGATACTGGAATGACCCAAACTTACTCGTTGAACGATTACAACTTTTAAGAGCATCGCAAGAGGCTGGTCACACGGGTCACGGATCAGAAATTCTAGAAATAGAAAGAGAACTACGTTATGCCGGTATTATTTTGTAATGGCTCGTCAAGAGAAGATCTCACCTGTAAAGGTAAACATCGCACATGAGTTACATAAACCAGCACGTCGCACCTACTGTCGCAGACGCGTTATTACACGAGGAAAAGATGATCTCTGGCAAGCAGACTTAGTAGAAATGATTCCATATGCTTCTAGTAATAAGGGCTATAAGTATCTACTTACTGTTATCGATGTGTACTCAAAGTTTGCTTTTGCACAACCCGTGCGTTCTAAAACAGCAGCTCAAGTTAAAGAAGCATTTAAACATATTGTTGAAGAATCGAAACGCTGCCCAAGGCTTCTTCAAACTGATCAAGGTAAAGAGTTTTACAACAAGGATTTTTCTTCTTACCTCAAGTTACTTGGCATTCAACACTACTCTACGTTCAGTAATCTCAAGGCAAGTGTTGTAGAACGCTTTAATCGTACACTCAAAACAATGATGTGGCGAGAATTTACAGCGCAAGGTTCATATCGTTGGATTGATCTGCTACCTAGACTTTTATCTACCTACAACGATACACCTCATCGCACTATCGGAACAAAGCCACGTCTTGTTACAAAGAATACACCTCGTCTAGATGCTATTCATCTTGTAATCAAAACAGCTGATCCACGTCGTCATCGCTTTAAAGAAGGTGATTTCGTTCGCATCAGCAAACACAAGTCTATCTTTGCAAAAGGATACACACCTAACTGGAGCACTGAAATTTTTCAAATCAGAAGTGTTAAGCTTACTAATCCAGTTACGTATTTACTTCGCGATCTCAGAGGACAGCCTATTGAAGGAGGATTCTACATCGAAGAACTGCAGAAAACAAAATATCCTGATCACTATTTAGTTGAACGTGTTATTCGACGTCGTGGTAATAAACTGTATGTTAAATGGCTTGGTTTTAATAACAGCTTTAATTCATGGATTAATAAAGAGGATATACTTTAAATCTTATGTGTGTTTTCTTTTAATCCTCTACGTTTCCTTTCTTCTAAGTCACTAGGACATGCTGTAGGATTAAACAACACCTGTAATATGTTTTGACAATTCATATTTATTTTAGACTATATACATACATTTTTATCCTTTGTTTATTTTACGGTCTTTGTCACTCAGTTTTTCGTTTTATTGCACCAACAACAACAAGTGATGCTATATTCTTCTGAGCAGCTAAAGCACTAGGTAATAACACACACACACACACACACAGCATAACTTTACGAAGCAGATTTTAACAGCTACACTCTATGCAGGCAGCATGTAACTACGTATCAGGCGAATGTGTTCTAGGGCCGCAGGGGAGATGAAGCACGAAGAAAAGAAGATCAATCACTCTATTGATGAGCCCACGCCCAACATGCTTCCTCATCTTTCTCCCAGCACGTTTCTTCACCTTTTCCTTGTTTACTCTCTCCACAGCCATGATAAGTGTTTATAAGCGAAGACAACTCGTTAGTTTTAGGTCCGTGATACAGTTTAATTAGTTGACATGTACGGCACTGTCTCACAGAAGGTCTTCTAGCTAAACTCACGTGTTCATGATGTAAACTACACGTTTGAAGCTCTGACAAAACAGGATCTTGAGTCCACTCACGGGGCACCTTTTCCCAAATCTTCTTTACAGCATTCGCAGCTACATTAACCAAAAATGCCTTTGGTAATGCATTTAACTCTTCTTCAGTAAAAGTGTTTAGTTTCTTCTTGCATGCATAAAACTTTACGATCGCCTTTTCAACTGCGTTACACTTAGTATCTGTTAGAAATGACATGATGTCTTTACTCTACAAATGTTTCTTTTACACTAAGGTTATTTCGACACAGCACTTTACATATGTTGTTCACTTCCCGGCATGCACTGCGACACAACCAATCAAAGAGCATACCTACATGTTGTAAAGACTGTTTACTTGTTTCTCTGCTATGCTCTTTCGGAAGAGTTTTAAATGATGGGCACCCCAATTCATGCATGTCGATAACTTCACATGATGATGGTAGAAAATCACGCAACCATTCTTTCTTTTCACAACCCTTTAAAAGAACAAGATCTGCTCTTGACAAATGTGCATTCATCATTAAAGGTAGAAAACGATAAGGTATTCCTTTTTCTTCCCACTTCAAACCTAAATTGTTTTCAATTCACTGAGTCTGCTTTTTATCTTCATCTGTTTGCAAACAGTTTTTTTTTTTTTTTTTTTTTTGCTAGGGGCTTTACGTCGCACCGACACAGATAGGTCTTATGGCGACGATTTGCAAACAGTAAGGGAACGGTGGACTAAATACTAAACTAACAAGTTTTTGGAGCCCACAACACACTGCAATCTAACACAGCCACCTCTTTAAACACAAATTTGCTTCTATTTACTTTAAAGCCTTGCACATCAACTATTAATGTTTTTGTCATGTTTGCACTCTACACTCTATCACTGTTTCTCGAAGACTAAACCTTTTAGTCAACGAACGGGTTTAAACATGCACAATGACGTCATCACAACAGCACGTGCTTACTCTAGCTTGCCTGATGCGTGATTAAACTTGTTCGAATTAGCCGCCACCACATAGAGTGCAGCAGCGAGGTAAACGATGTAAGATGGCGGTAGCTAAAGATGGCAGCACTGTTCTCTCTGTTGATTAAAGATGGCTGCTTGTCAAAAAGATTTTTTCAAATTATCCGCCACCACATAGAGTGCAGCACTGAGGTTTGCGATGCAAGATGGCAGGTGACAGCTCGTCAAAGGTAAGTAGCTAAAGAGGGCAGCACTAAGGTTAGCAATGCAAGATGGTGGATGACAGCTGTGACGTAAAATATTACTCGCAAGATAGCACCACGATGCTCTTTTCATTAAAGATGGCAGCTAGAATTTTTCAAATTAACCGCCTCAAAGGTAAGTAGCTAAAGAGGGCAGCACTGTTCTCTCTGGATTAAAGATGGCTGCTTGTCGAAAAGAATTTTTCAAATTAACCGCCTCAAAGGTAAGTAGCTAAAGAGGGCAGCACTGTTCTCTCTGGATTAAAGATGGCTGCTGAAATTTTTTCAAATTATCCGCCACCACAAAGAGGGCAGCACGGTGCTCTTTTGATTAAAGATGGTGGATGACAGCTGAAGAGCGAGTAGAATTTGTTTCCAAATAAGAGCACGTAGAATTTGCCGCCACCACATAGAGTGCAGCACTGTTCTCTCTAGATTAAAGATGGCGGATGACAGAAAAGCGCATAGGTTTGTAAAGCACGTAGAATTTGCCGCCACCACATAGAGTGCAGCACTGTTCTCTCTGGATTAAAGATGGCGGATGACAGCTGTCAGAAAAGCACATGGGTTTGTAAAGCACGTGGAATTTGCCGCCACCACATAGAGTGCAGCACTGTTCTCTCTGGATTAAAGATGGCGGATGACAGCTAACGAAATTGCCCGCAGCACGGTGCTCTATTGATTAAAGATGGCCGATGACAGCTGTCAAAAAAGCACGTGGCTTTGTTTCCCAACAAGAGCACATAGAATTTTTCAAATTGCCGCCACCACATTTCAAAGGTATCTAGCTAAAGAGTGCAGCACGGTGCTCTATGGATTAAAGATGGCAGATGACAGCTGTCAAAAAAAAAGCACGTGAGTTTGTTTCCAAACAAGAGCACGTGGAATTTTTCAATTTGCCGCCACCACATAGAGGGCAGCACGGCGCTCTCTTGATTAAAGATAGCTGCTGTCACGTGGAATTGCCTGCCACCACAAAAGAGGGCAGCACGGTGCACAAAGATGGCTGCTGTCAAAAAAGCATTTTTCAAATTATCCGCCACCACATTTCAAAGGTAAGTAGCTAAAGAGGGCAGCACTGTGCTCTCTGGATTAAAGATGGCGGATGACAGCTGTCAAAAAACACGTGGCTTTGTTTATCTCGCGCTAGTGAGGTTAAGTTGGTAGCACTAAGGTTTAGACCCGTCAAGATGGCAGCACTGCCGATGACAGGTGAAGGATTTAACATCTAAAGAGGGCAGCACAGTGCTTTGTGGTTTAAATATGGCGGATGACAGCTGTCAAAACAGCACGTGGCTTTGTTTAACACGCGCTAGTTAGGTTAAGTTGGTAGCACTAAGGTTTAGGCCCGCCAAGATGACAGCACTGCCGATGACAGGTGACGCAAGAGGGCAGCACAGTGCTCTGTAGTTTAAAGATGGCGGATGACAGCTGTCAAAAAAGCATGTGGCTGTCAAAAAGCACGTGGCTTTGTTTACCAAGCGCTAGTGAGGTTAAGTTGGTAGCACTAAGGTTTAGGCTCGTCAAGATGGCAGCACTGCCGATGACAGGTGATGAATTTTACATCTACTACGATAAAGAGGGCAGCACAGTGCTCTGTGGTTTAAAGATGGCGGATGACAGCTGTCAAAAAAGCACGTGGCTGTCAAAAAGCACGTGGCTTTGTTTACCTCGCGCTAGTTAGGTTAAGTTGGTACTACTGAGGTTTAGGCCCGTCAAGATGGCAGTACTGAGGTTAGCGGTGCGTTGTTGTCTGTCAAAAAGCACGTGGCTTTGTTTACAAATTCAAATTTCGCGCTAGTTAGGTTAAGTTGGCAGCACTGGAAGAGGCCTCTGGCTGAGGTGGAGGAGGCATCTGGGAGGCCTCTGGCTGAGGTGGAGGTGGAGGTGGCCTCTGGGAGCCTGAGGTGGAGGTGGCGCCAGAACCATCCAATTATACTACTTCACCAGTATCTGAATTAGTATCGATCTTTGGCACGATAACAACACTCAGTATGAAGGATGGGATCGCTCATCGCTGTATATTTTATCTTTCATTCTGGTGGCTCTGCAGATCACATTACAAAGCCGCGCCTGTGACTAGTGTTCTTTTTTTTTTTTTTTTTTTTGCTAGTTGCTCTACGTCGCACCGACACAGATAGGTCTTATGGCAACGATGGGACAGGGAAGGCCTAGGAATGGGAAGGAAGTGGCCGTGGCCTTAATTAAGGTACAGTCCCAGCATTTGCCTGGTGTGAAAATGGGAAACCACGGAAAACCATTTTCAGGGCTGCCGACAATGGGGTTCGAACCCACTATCTCCCGGATGCGAGCTCACAGCTGCGCGCTCCTAACCGCACGGTCAACTCACCCGGTTGACTAGTGTTCAGAAAATAATATATCGTCGCCTTAATGCTAGGGTGAGTTATGTTGCAAACCACAGATTTTGTTGATTAGGACAAGAAAGACATAATTGCTATAAATTTGTCGCTAATTTACAGCAATATTTTCGAAGTTAAACATTTGAAACTTCGGTAATGTGTGTAACTCACATTATACTTTTGTTCTGTCATGAGCTTGTATTGATACAATCAACCATCTTTTAACTAAAGTATTTTTTGTTTAATATCCCATTATTGAATTGGAAAGTTTTCTCTGCAGCACGGGGTTATCTTACAATTAAGTAAGGTAGCTCATTGTTGTATTTAATCTTTGATGCTTTATAAAGTAATTCAGGCGAGTTAGTTTGTACATCTCCAGTAGTTTTATTTATCACCAATGTAGATGAACACAAATTAGTACAAGCAAAACAAAATAACCTTCTCCAGAGGTTTTCAAACTATTATGAGATTGTGCCCATCACTCATGGCTAAAAGTTCAATGTACCCCCACGATAAAATCCCTAAATGATAGGTTTAAAAAATGTGAGTACCTGGCTAATTATTATGGCATTTTCAATTGATTATAAACCATTCTTTTAAATACACATCGTACATAAGAGGAGATTGAGGAATTACATATATTTTATAACACATCAAAGACATTTAAGAGTTTGTGCCTGTAACAATACAATGATAATAAAGAACCCAGGATACCCTATTTGTATGAAAGTTTCACGAAACGCTAGATTTTAGCCTCAGTATCAAATTAATAAATAAGGATGAAAAATGTTCGATCTTAATTCTGGACTTCAGACATTGCGAAGCATTCGATAGAAGGCAGTTCGATTTTAGGAAAGGTTATTCCACTGAAGTTCAACTTGTAGGATTTCAGCAAGATATAGCAGATATCTTGGATTCAGGAGGTCAAATGGACTGTATCACGATTGACCTGTCTAAAGCATTTGATAGGGTGGATCGTGGGAGACTACTAGCAAAAATGAGTGCAATTGGACTAGACGAAAGAATGACTGAATGGGTTGCTATATTTCTAGAAAATAGATCTCAGAGAATCAGAGTAGGCGAAGCTTTATCTGACCCTGTAATAATTAAGAGGGGAATTCCTCAAGGCAGTATTATTGGACTGTTATGTTTTCTTATATATATAAATGATATGAGTAAAGGAGTGGAATCAGAGGTAAGGCTTTTTGCGGATGATGTTATTCTGTATAGAGTAAGTTACAAAATTGTGAGCAACTGCAACGTGACATCGATAATGTTGTGAGATGGACAGCAAGCAATGGTATGATGATAAACGGGGTTAAAAGTCAGGTTGTAAGTTTCACAAATAGGAAAAGTCCTCTGAGTTTTAATTACTGCGTTGATGGGGTGAAAGTTCCTTTTGAGGATCATTTTAAGTATCTAGGTGTTAATATAAGGAAAGATCATCATTGGGGCAATCACATACATGGGATTGTAAATAAAGGGTACAGATCTCTGCACATGGTTATGAGGGTGTTTAGGGGTTGTAGTAAGGATGTAAAGGAGAGGGCATATAAGTCTCTTATAAGACCCCAACTAGAGTATGGCTCCAGTGTATGAGACCCTCTCCAGGATTACCTGATTCAAGAACTGGAACAAATCCAAAGAAAAGCAGCCCGATTTGTTCTGGGTGATTTCCGACAAAAGAGTAGCGTTACAAAAATATTGCAAAGGTTGGGCTGGGAATACTTGGGAGAAAGGAGACGAGCTGCTCGACTAAGTGGTATGTTCCGAGCTGTCAGTAAAGATATGGCGTGGAATGATATTAGTGGACGAATAAGTTTGAGTGGCGTTTATAAAAGTAGGAAAGATCACAATATGAAGATAAAGTTGGAATTCAAGATGTCAAACTGGGGCAAATATTCATTTATAGGAAGGGAAGTTAGGGATTGGAATAACTTACCAAGGGAGATGTTCAATAAATTTCCAATTTCTTTGAAATCATTTAGGAAAAGGCTAGGAAAACAGCAGATAGGGAATCTGCCACGTGGGCGACTGCCCTAAATGCAGATCAGTATTGATTGATTGATTGATTGATTGATTGATTGATTGATTGATTGATCAACATTTCAATGGGATGGGTGTGCCTGCATGGCGTCGCACAATTTTCTGATGTATTGTAGTCCAGTTGAAACTTTCAAGCGAAGCGTAGCTCCATATATACATATTTAACTTTCTTCTTGTTTATTTCCATATTTATTATTCTTCATTTTTTCCACTGAAGGCCGCTCGCGTATCCCACTCAAAGTCTCAGGAGTACCCCTAGGGGTGCGCATACCACAGTGTGAGAACCACTGTATTAGAATATTATTTTACTTAAGAAAAATAAACACTGGATAAGAGATAAATACAAATAAGCCAAGATGGCTGCCTTGAATAGTTAAAATAAGCCGTGAAAAATATGTTAAAGGAAGAACAGCTCTTCATAACAACATTCCAACAATGAGCCAAATGTCCACACTGAATCTAGTTATAAGGGCTTAAGTGAAACTCTGCATTGACTCACATTAGCGCTCGTAGTGGTAGAAAAAAGCAAATTGCTAATCTAATCGAGCGGACAACGATGATTAAGTAAAGGATTGCAATTTTTAGGAATAAATAAAGAATATATTCTCATACTTTATTATATTTACCTACAATTCGTAGCTCGTATCCCTAGGATGTTTTCAACACTGAGTTACTTGCCTGGATTTTTTTGTTTGTTTTGAGATCATAGGGGATTCTTTCCGCCTGTGGTCATTTCTTGATGGATACCGTATTTTTTCATCCATCTCTTGGCACAGGTCAGAGCAAAGTGTAGCTTCCACCGAAGTCCCAGTCTTATCCATGGCTGTGACAGTATGGAAGCTGCTGGGGTGTGGGTGGTGCTAAGTAGTGACATCTGGAGCACAACCAGTACGTCCGAGTGCTATGAAAGGTGCTGCTCAGAGGGTCAGTTGTGCTACAATAGCAATGGCAAACTACCTCACTCCTCATCTTGCCTAGTACGCCTCATTTTGGTGCTGCCATTGGTTTTCGTGTTTTTCCTATAACTGCATAGCCTTTGGTGGTGCTATTTGTGGATCCAACCAGCCTCTGGGCTGATGATCTGACAGACAGGGGATTCTCCGTGGGCTAACGGAAAGGAGAATTGTCTATTGTATGCCCTTAGATTTTTTATGGTGTCCATTACTCTGTAGTCAGTGTCTTCATAGCTGGTCATGTGTAGTAGATCTGACTGGGCGCTTCTTCAGAATGAATAATTTTAATAATAATAATAATAATAATAATAATAATAATAATAATAATAATAATAATAATAATAATAATAATAATTGTACCGGGAGGTACACCTCAACGCCGCGCATTCGAAATTAGCGCCTAAATGAACTCCTCTATTGGTAAAACAGTGAAACTACACCAACTTGGAACAATGATCAGATGTCACCACTAAAATATTGAGTAATTTTGTTATTGTGAAGTTTCCTAAACTGACTGAATTTCTCCTAGTTTTGTTTGCCATTCATCAAGAAGTTTGGACACTTCTCCACAGATGACACGATCAGAAACTATGATCATGCACCCTGGTGCAAAGTGAAAGAACTTGTTATTTAAAGAAGTTTTGTATTTCTAGGTTTTCGTAACTGATTAATGTTCATTTATTTTTGGGTTGGCAATACTTCCTTTTTATTTCCGCCAGTTTTGAATCTGGCCAATGAAAAATTTCTGTAATTAATTTTCAACCTATCACAGGCTTCTTGTTCGATTCTGAGTGTAACTTTGAGATTAACCAATTAAATTGAGAGGGTGTGGCTGGTTTAGTCTTGAATGATCTCGAACCTTCCCTGAGGGTTTATAAACTGCGGCTTTTCACGTTTCTTGGCCAATTGATCGTCGTCTATGGGAGTGGTGTGTTAGGCAGGAGGCAGGCGGCCTTTTTCGTCGGCAGCAGAACATCTGTAAGGTAATGGCCACATAACTTCATTCTTTCTTGCTACCTCCGCTGTTTAATCCGAGGGAAAGGTCTGAATCTTTAGTTATGAAACAAACTTTCTAAAAGGTAAATCTTCTTCCGGCTAATGTAAAAATTTCATAAAATCTTTAACTGTAAATCGGGGATAGAGAGTGAATTACCCTCTCGAGCTCCCCTTCATCTTGGTTTGAGGTGACTATGTTTTATAACTGTTTTTCATTCTGTAATGTGGTAAAGTAATTTCTATACGAGTCATCTCAGTAGTTTGGGAATAGCCCCTGTTTCATCGGCCTAGAGCCCTGTAGGTTTTAATTTTTCATTATCTTGGAGCGCTGTGTACGCCTCCATACCTTTTGTGTTTGGGCCAGTTATTTAACCTGTTCTGTTTTCATGAAGGCCCCGTAGGTTGGGTATTAAATACTTCTGCATAAAGTTATTTTCAAATTGTAAGTTGTGCCTTGAGAGGCCAGTGATTTTAAATTGATGTTGCCTCGAGTAGGCTTGGAAAATTGAAACCCTGTTAGCTCTTTTTAAAGGTTTCGTAACTGTAAAGAGTGCCTCTGGAAGGCCAGATATTGTCTTTAGGGGGCAAGTACTCTGTCAATTAGGGGATTTCTGCCCTTGAATAAATTTGTGCTCTTTTGTAAATTTGAGCTGGGAGCTCAAGAATTGTTAAGCGAGGGGCTTGAAGCCCAGGACCTGTAGGATTCACTAATTTTGTATTTTCCTTGACTTGTTTCAAGATTGTCCTTGTACCTGATATATTATTGTGTTCACTCAGGGAAAGATTGTTAAGTTTGAAGTTCTAAAAGAAAAATATAACCTTTTACAATTTTAATTCAATTCTTGATATTGTAGATAGACCCATTCACCCCGGCACCTTCTTCAACCTCTTTCTGCTCTACGGGTAACCACGTAACAATAATAATGGAAACCTACAACCTGTTTTCCAGTCAGTGACCGGGTCAGGGATGGATGAATGAAGCCCCCATCTTGCGGCGAGGATAGGAATTGTGCCGGCTGCCGAAGCCTGTCGCACTCCTCGGGGGCAATGATTAATGACTGGCAGATGAAATGAAATGGTAGTGGAGAGTGTTGCTGGAATGAATGATGACAGGGAAAACCGGAGTACCCGGAGAAAAACCCGTCTCGCTTCCGCTTTGCCCAGCACAAATCTCACATGGAGTGACCGGGATTTGAACCATGGAACCCAGCGGTGAGAGGCCGACGCACTGCCGCCTGAGCCACAGAGGCTCTGTATTAATAATAATAATAATAATAATAATAATAATAATAATAATGTTATTGCTTTTACGCCTCACTAACTACTTTTTTGGCCGGGCTGAGTGGCTCAGACGGTTGGGGCGCTGGTCTTCTGACCCTAACTTGGCAGGTCCGATCCTGGCTCAGTCCGGTGGTATATGAAGGTGCTCAAATACGTCAGCTTCGTGTCGATAGATTTGCAGGCAATAAAAGAACTCCTACGGGACTAAATTCCGGCACCTCGGCGTCTCCGAAAACCGTAGTGGGACGTAAAGCCATTAATATTATTATTATTATTATTATTATTATTACTTGTTGGGGTTCGAACCCACTATCTCTCGAATGCAAGCTGTGGCGTTGCTCTTCAGCAACCTAGGCATTACATCGTGTCATTCGCTGTCATCGAGGCTGAGGGTGGAGGTTCCGTGTAGCCAGATTTGCACGAACAACTTCATTACTACCAGGGAAGTAGACCGAATGACCACAGCACAGGAGAGACAGGTCTCCATATCCTCGACACGATTATCATCTAAACTGAACTCGTGAAGAAAGTTCAGCGTAGAGTCGACGTAATTGCTCCATGCCCTGCGAGCATTGGGTTGATGAGGTCATCGATGAACCTGAGGCTGGATATAACTACCCCCGGGCAGTAACCCGCTGGAGATGCCTTTGTCCTTGATTGCCTGCTGCTTGCTCCCGATTATTACAGAGACGTTCTGATGGTTCTGATAAGATTCGTCCCCTCATGACCAGTTTCATGCACGAATGACCATTTTAAAAATGAGCTTGTCAGATATATTAGTGATTCACTCACCTTCCCTTTTGTGCTTCGAGTAAAATGTCAGCAGGGTCATTAGTTTGATATATATATCAGTGTCGTGGCACATTCGGACCGTGACAGTAACGGAACGAGGAACCCTAAATTGAATGTTAATATTTTAAATGAGCAAAGGATGTGATGCATGAGGGAAATGTTTTATTTTTAATTAGCATGTTTGAGACAACCATTAGACTTCTTCGGCTGGAATGAACAAATCAGAAATTAAGACGAAACCAACGATGCTGAAATAGTCCCCTAACATTCCAGTTAGAAATACTGACGGCAGCAAAAACTTACAGCTGGGTCAGTGTACTTAAGTGTCGTCCCCCTGGGTTGAAACACTGTTTGTCACCACCCGTAACAGCTTCTCATCATTATTTTCAATACAAATAATACGTGTTAGATTGTATCAAATAGTTATTATTAATAAAATGCGAAGCCTGTACTGTAGCATACGGTATTCTTGAACAGGAGTCAGTAAATTATGCTTTAAGTCTTCAGCTCAGAAGCTGGTTGGATTCTTAAGTAACACCGCCAAGGATCATGAAGTTATAGGGAAACCACAAGAAATTGCGGCGCCATAATGAGGCGTACAAGGCATGGTGAGGAAGTTTGCCATTGTTTTCCTCACTGGGCCAGAAAGTGCTATTACAGCACGACCAGCTTTATGAGTAGCACATTTCATAATATTCAGGCGCACTGATTTTCATCCGAATGTCATTACTCGGTATCACACATACATCGCCAGCTTTATACCGTCACAGCCATAAATGAGACTGACTTCAGTGGAAGCTACATTTTGCTCTGGACTGTGCCAACAGACAGGCATTCATCAAGAAATAACCACAAGTGATCAAATAAATTGCATTAAGTAAATTACCCTAAGTGTGTAAAGTAGAGGTTTAAATAATTGCTAGTAACTTACCTAGTGCATAACGGACAACTATGCAATTGTGAAGGAAGGGAACGAATACTCTACAAGCAATGAGGTATGGTATCCCAGTTCAAAAGCTCAGATTCTCTGCAATCAATACAGCCGGACTGAGTGGCTCAGACGGTAGAGGGCTTCTGAATCAGCTCAGTTTGAAGGTGCTGACATACTCTACCTTGTGTCAGTAAATTTAGTGGCTTGTGAAGAATTCCTGCGGGATACAATTTCGGCACTTTAGCGTCTTCGAAAACCGTTAAATTAGTTAGTGGGAAGTAAAACATTATTATTATTATTATTATTATTATTATTATCATTATTATTGTCCGACTCGTCAGCTAAACGATCAGCGCACTGGCCTTCGGTTCAGAGAGTCCCGGGTTCGATTCCCGGCCGGGTTGGGGATTTTAATCTCTCCTGATTAATTCTTCTGGCTCGGGGACTGGGGTATGTGTTCGTTCCAACACTCTCCTCATCATATTCAGACAACATTCCACACTACCAACCACCACAGAAACACGCAATGTTGATTACAACCCTCCATATAGGGTTGGCGTCAGGAAGGGCGTCGGGGCGTAAAACAGGGCCAAATCCAAACGTGCGACGCAGTTCGCACCCGCGACCCTACAGGTGTGGGAAAAAGCGGTAGCAAAAGAAAATAAGGTTATTATTATTGTTATTAATTATTATTACTGTTATTAAGGGATTGCTTAGCCGAAGGGGTAAAGGTGGGTTTGGTTCACCCGAAAGCACGTGGGCTCGATTTCCCGTCAGCAAGATGAAATATTTAAGAAACGAAAATTCACTTTGGAGAGGCACATGGTCCTGAGGTTCACTCAGTCTTCACCAAAAATGAGTACCACGTTAAATCCTGGGGGCAAAGGCAGACGCGCACAGAGCTAAACACTCTATCCCACTTAGTGCCGAGCAGGGGCGTACGCAGAAACTGTTTTCGGAGGGGAGTATTAAATATTAAAACTTTAGGACTTCTAAAAAATAATGTTGGGTGCATATTGTGAAATTAGTAACACTAAATTACAACTTTCAAAATTACACATGAACCCATTTGTGTTCATATTGATGATTACAATAGCAGGCGTTTCCTGGGTTTTTCAGATTGCTCGTGGATTATATTTTCTACGGTCACATGTTTTTCTTTGTGTAAAGAGCTAACGCATTCAATGCATGCTGTGCAGTCATATTCTGTAAATAACATTTTACATATTTCAGGGATGAAAAAGAGCGTTCTGGAGTTACAGTGGTTAGTAGTAAGACAGCAGTTTCAATACTCGATGTATTGTTGAGAAAATATCACTGTCGCAAAGTGTTAAGTGCAGAAATGAAGTCCATTGGTTCAGCATGATTGCTTTTGTGACTTCCCCTCTCTGTGAACATCATCAAATGAGAAATGCAACCATTCAAGCTAAGGGCGCCAATCTTTAAGTTGAGGACTTAAAGATAAAAATTTATAATCAAGCTTGGACGGACTCTTATCACAGGGGTGGGGTGATAGTGCACTAATCATTAAGTAGGAGAATTAAAAATCAAAAGGCTAATTAAGGCAGATTAATTAAAGTGAACTAGAAAAATACAATTTATTATATTTAATATAAATGACGACGGTTTAACGAGAACTGAATTTAAATTAAAAAATGAATTTAACAGAAAATTGAATGACTCTACTTCGCGAAAACTTGCAATATCTTTAACTCGCTTGCTCACCATTTAGTTATGTTCTGCTGGTCCTTGGGAAGCTTCCATCCTTGTAGCGGGAACATCATCGGTCGTCTTTGATATCTCTTCATCTGCAGCTAAGTACCATTCCTGCCTTTCAAATTGCACCCACCACTAATTGGAAGATGACTTCAAAACTAGCACTCCCTATTATGCTTCATCCCGTATATTGGAGATAAGCCCTAAGTCATAGTTAGCAGAACCACCTTGGGTTATTTGGAGAGGATACTCAATTAAGAATCCTTCCAACTTTACTGAAAATATTCTCTGAAGTTTCATTTCTATCTAGATTAATACTATCTATTGACTTAGACTGGTTCAAACCGGTCTTATAGCCGTGCTGTACGTAATTACTGATGAGAGTGGCTCTACACCCCTCATTCGGAATTTCTAAGTACCGAGACGAAGAATCAAGTAGAATGTCACGTAGAAGATCCAAGATCTAGTAGAAGAGATGCAAGATCAAGCCAAGAGCTCCAGCATGCCCTTTTATAACCTTCACTGGTGCTAATTACAGGTCGCTCCACGTGGTCCAATCAGATGACATGTCTCTCCCCACTCCAGATATTAGAGTTGACGGGTCTTATCTCTGATATTAACTGTTCTTCTATTGGTCCATTCTCTCAGTATCCATGGCAATATGACGCTCCTTTCAAAATATAGGCGTTGAATAGTTTGAATAATTCTGGTCGAAATACGGTAGCTTACGTTAGGACGCGTGAACACGTGCTCGCTTTCCCAGAACTTGGTGTCTAAATTAGTCCTTTCTCCCTCCTCGGTGATGTGGCAAGATAGCGGAAATCTACTGCAAGTTAATTTTAAACAAATGTCGCAAGAATCTAAGTGAATATTAGAATATTCAGCCCTCGTTTACAAGTCGTAGTTACAAAGTAATGAAATGATAGTGAGCAAATGATCAAACATGAATTATAATACAATTACATACCAAAATAAATATTATGACGTTAAATTTCTAAATTAATTACACATAATAAAATTAATATAATTACACTGTAACGTCTGGAACGTTACATACGCCCCCATGAGTTCTTAACAAATATCATATGAGTTGAGAACTCACACACTTACTCCCACATTAACTTGAAATACCTCAATTACCTGCCCATAACGAGCGACATTATTTTCATACAATTAATTATATCTCACTCTTTCCATCATATCTCTCTTAGACTGCTTACCATTGCGACTGTCTGTTATTTCAGTTCATCTTGAGGTATAGATACAAAATTATGCCCAACATGAGCAACTTTCATTGTTAGTGTTCACTTCCGCTTCGCCCCCCATCCTACTATCATCTGACTCCATACTGACTTCTTTCTGCTTGCCTTCACTCTCCATACTACTTACACTACTATCTTCAATTTCCTCTACTAGACTACACAACTCTTCCTCTGAACTCAATACGTTATTACCTTTTATCGCCCGTCCACTGCGCAACATCCTCTCCTCTTTCGTCTGATCAGCCATGACCCTTCCCACAATCAAACACTCCTAATGAAACGTGGATATCCAAATTTTGCCCTTAATACGAATTCTGATATCGTTACTGTCATTAACTGCTCCGTACTTAATGATTTTCTCGCCACACGTTGGAGCGGCATTTATGTGACTTCCCCTCTCTGTGAACATCATCAAATGAGAAATGCAACCATTCAAGCTAAGGGCGCCAATCTTTAAGTTGAGGACTTAAAGATAAAAATTTATAATCAAGCTTGGACGGACTCTTATCACAGGGGTGGGGTGATAGTGCACTAATCATTAAGTAGGAGAATTAAAAATCAAAAGGCTAATTAAGGCAGATTAATTAAAGTGAACTAGAAAAATACAATTTATTATATTTAATATAAATGACGACGGTTTAACGAGAACTGAATTTAAATTAAAAAATGAATTTAACAGAAAATTGAATGACTCTACTTCGCGAAAACTTGCAATATCTTTAACTCGCTTGCTCACCATTTAGTTATGTTCTGCTGGTCCTTGGGAAGCTTCCATCCTTGTAGCGGGAACATCATCGGTCGTCTTTGATATCTCTTCATCTGCAGCTAAGTACCATTCCTGCCTTTCAAATTGCACCCACCACTAATTGGAAGATGACTTCAAAACTAGCACTCCCTATTATGCTTCATCCCGTATATTGGAGATAAGCCCTAAGTCATAGTTAGCAGAACCACCTTGGGTTATTTGGAGAGGATACTCAATTAAGAATCCTTCCAACTTTACTGAAAATATTCTCTGAAGTTTCATTTCTATCTAGATTAATACTATCTATTGACTTAGACTGGTTCAAACCGGTCTTATAGCCGTGCTGTACGTAATTACTGATGAGAGTGGCTCTACACCCCTCATTCGGAATTTCTAAGTACCGAGACGAAGAATCAAGTAGAATGTCACGTAGAAGATCCAAGATCTAGTAGAAGAGATGCAAGATCAAGCCAAGAGCTCCAGCATGCCCTTTTATAACCTTCACTGGTGCTAATTACAGGTCGCTCCACGTGGTCCAATCAGATGACATGTCTCTCCCCACTCCAGATATTAGAGTTGACGGGTCTTATCTCTGATATTAACTGTTCTTCTATTGGTCCATTCTCTCAGTATCCATGGCAATATGACGCTCCTTTCAAAATATAGGCGTTGAATAGTTTGAATAATTCTGGTCGAAATACGGTAGCTTACGTTAGGACGCGTGAACACGTGCTCGCTTTCCCAGAACTTGGTGTCTAAATTAGTCCTTTCTCCCTCCTCGGTGATGTGGCAAGATAGCGGAAATCTACTGCAAGTTAATTTTAAACAAATGTCGCAAGAATCTAAGTGAATATTAGAATATTCAGCCCTCGTTTACAAGTCGTAGTTACAAAGTAATGAAATGATAGTGAGCAAATGATCAAACATGAATTATAATACAATTACATACCAAAATAAATATTATGACGTTAAATTTCTAAATTAATTACACATAATAAAATTAATATAATTACACTGTAACGTCTGGAACGTTACACTTTTAGAAGAAAAACGTATATACAGAAGGTAACTAGATATGTGAGAAAGTTCTGGGGATTCGATAGAGGACCTGACAACAAGCAGAACATGTCCTGTAAACATATGGTTTATTTGCTTTCGTTTCCGTGTTACAGGCATTGTTTGAGGGCGAAGGACCACTCGGCCAGGGAGCTGGACTATTACAGTGGAACCTCAATATCTCGAATCAGCTAGGGAGCTAAATTTTATTTCGAGTTATCAACATTTCGAGATATAGAGAATACCGTTTATGGGCATGTGTAGAAAATAATTGAGTCATATGTTTCTACGGCCTTTTACTGAATACAATATTTAGAAATATACAGCACATACAGTAGTGAAACAAGAAACATGGCTCCGTTAACACTTTTTGAAAAACTCCTATAAGTCTCGTCTGTATTTTTGTATGTTACTTCTTTTCTTCCACATACTTTTCAACAACATTTATTGCTGCGAAAACACTTGGTCCTGTACATTCGACTGACTCTGTATGTACAATCGAAGACTAGGCACTGCACTTAACGCCTGGTCTGCTGGCGGTACAGGAGAAGGCAGCTACAACTCTTCTTGTTGGGACTCTTTCTTCATCTTGCTCGGCAGCAGCGTTGACGACATCCGTAGGAGGATCGGCCACTATAACGTCAGAGTCCACATTTATGTAAGCCTCAAAATCAGCTTCGCAGTTAACAAGCTGCAGATACTCCACCCATTCTTCAGTAATAGGAGTGACTTCCCCGCCTTCGTGATCTGAATCCTACTTTGCGGAAGCAGTTTGTTTCCTGTTTCGCGTCAGCCTACATTTTTCTCAGCATTCTTATCGACTGTAGTCGACTAATATCTGTTAATGACTTCTCGGATTCAATTCCCCCTCAGAATTCTCTGAACAGCGCTCTTCCTACGGAAATGCTTCAAGTTTTTAATCACCCCTTGGTCAATGGGCTGTAGTCTGGATGTTAAGTTCGGTGGCAACCATACCACCCGCACCGTATTCAACTCCTGAACGAGCATCTTGGGATGAGCAGGGCAGTTGTCTACGAAAGGGACGTTGAAACTTCTCGTCAATAGCACGCAGGAAAGATTCGTAAATGAAGCTTGTCATCCACGACTTCCGGGGTTGCTTTCGTACGAGACCGGTAATGAATTCACACCCGAGAAACAACGAGGTTTCGCCGATTGTCCTATCATTACAAATTTTAGGTTTTCGGTTCCCGTCATATTAGGACCCAGCATCATGCGACCGACGTTATTCCTTGTGTTGACATGCGTTTCACAGGTAGAAGTGGACCAATTCCCTGGCCTGCACGTTCTCTGGACCCAAACCCACTACACGTTTGTTTGCAAGGGTATTTGAAAGTTCTTGTGTATCGAACCCCGGTACAAGATGTACAGTTTATCCGTGACTGGGAGATACAAAAGTCGAGTTACAGAGTATTTTTTGCTTCAAGGGAAGAAACGTTTGCTTCGAGAAGTCGAGAAATTCGTGTAACCGAATGGGAAGATAAGTAGGCCTACACGTGAAGAATAGGACAAACGGACAGGAAATTGAAGTTACATGAGATACTGAAAATTCGAGTGGAGGTTCGGGATATCGAGGTTCGACTGTATTATTGTTATCCAGAAAATATCTTCGTGAATAATCATTATAACCTAAAATACAAACATTGTAAAATCTATGTAAATTATCTCCTGCAGAAATGAACAGTGCACTTTTTAAAAACAAATGTACAGAAATTATTCAAAACACTCTTCTCCAAAACAAAACAAAACAAAACAAAACAAAACAAAACAAAACATGGCACATCCAGTTCATTACGAACCTTAGCCTACTAAGATGATTGCTGTCCAGCCAGATGGCCTGCAAGTAATGACGTGTCACATGGTCAGCGTAACAACATCCTTAGCCATATTGCTTAGCTTTCTGAACCATGTCCACTTTCTCTCATGCCGGACATCACCTCGGCTGTCTTTAGAGTAAAATAAATATTTATACATGGTCAAGTAAATAAAATTTTCACCAAAAATACACTGAAAATAAATTGAAGCCCTCAGAAGAGGAGGAGGAACTGAAATGAAACTTCATGTGTTGAGAGGGTATGTGATCTTATTTCAGTGATTACAAAATCAAGACAAATTCACAAAGAATTTGGCAGTACAAGCCCACTTATCAGTATGACGTTACTCTGGCCTGGATGCAAGCACTGATTTGGGTGGAAAGGGT